>NC_041339.1:23335145-23397645 GCF_004354835.1 Perca flavescens | reverse complement strand
GCAGGTATGCAAATTCAAGATTGGGCCACAGTTTATATATGATTGATTTATTAGACGGGTTACAACCCCCATCAAGAATCAATAAACCTGTTGAGGTGTCAAGCAAGTATCATCTTCATTAACATGAGCCACAAATCATTTGACTCCACTCTGTTGTAGACACGAAAGCTCCGAAGATGAGAAACTTCAGCAGGGTGGTCTGCCGCAGGTGCGGGTTCAAAACACAAAGCTGGGGATCTCCACTTTCTGGAGCCTGGACAAGTTCCAAAACAACATTGCTGCCATGAGGGAACTCGATCAGGTCTGCCTTAAATCAGTTCTCATAATGATGAATAATCTGCAGTGAGTAGACTCATGATTAAGCTAATAAACAAGTACCAGCAAAATGCGTGTGAAAAATCAGAGGAAGGGTGTGCATACTTGCTTATTTATGCTGATGTATGATGCCTGTTGAGTGAAGCATAGCCAACCAGCCAGCCAGTCTGTTCCTCATTCTGCATTCTAGAGTGTGACATCAGCTCAAGTGCAATTGCCAATTTCCCAGGCGTTTGACCTTATTTACAGTCCAGAATGGGTTGTTTTATGCCTGACAGTGGATGCTACCTCACTTTGCTGCGCTTTTCTCATTAAGTTGAGTAAATGAGACTGGGCGTGTCAGCAATAGTTTACTCTCCGCAGGGGGATTCCACCTCTAAAGATGACGATGTGTTTTATGGCCCTGATGATGAGTGGGAGCAAGATATATCGGCCTCCTCTGCTTCCACCTCCTCCTTCTCACGCCGAAGGTAATTATCCAGCTCCTCCTCTCTCCTCCTATCCATCAATCCCTCCTTCCAGCACCTTACCTGTACATTTACATTTTTTTAGATTTTGCAGACTGAATTGGTATTCTTATCCAATTACTTGAAATATGTAATTAAGCAAGTGTTCAAAGCACCTGGGAGGGAGAGTACAGGACTGTCCACCGTACTGTTGTTTACCAGAGCTTGGATAGACTTAATACTTTCGCCTTACAGTGTGTGGATCTTAAACCCACAGCCCTCATGCTCAACTGAACTCACCTCCTCTTGCACTCTTTTAATGTGAACAGTGTGTCAGGGCAATGGATGTTCTGTATACGGAAAGTTGAACAGCATGTGAATGGAACACGGAAAATCATTTTTGTCAAACTGTTTGGAAGATTTTGGTTATTTTCGCTCCTAGTTTCCACCAATGTGATTTACAACCTGGCACACATTTTTGACGTTCAACACATCCATCTTTCTCTCATGAAAAGCTGATGTGAAGTTGCTGCCCACAGTATAGTTCCTTCTTTATTATGTTTCCTCTGTTTATTAATTTCAATTGGCCAGGCCAAGGGGTGTAGGAAAGGGAAAGGGCCCTACGGGTACCTGCGTTTCAAAGTCTAACACACACACACACACACACACACACACACACACACACACACACACACACACACACACACACACACACACACACACACACACACACACACACACACAACATGCAAAGCCGCCACCATTTTCCCCTCACATTGTTGTTATTCTTGTCAAGCATGTTTTATGGTGTTCCTGGTGGTGCCTAAACTACCAGCAGACTCAGCCAAATGACACATGGCACAGGCTTGTTCCTTCAGCCATTCTATCTCTGACTCCATTAAACCCAAGCCTTATGGCCACAGTCATAGCTGTTTACTGACCTTCCTTCCAGGTTGTTTATTATAATAAAAATGTTGCTGAACTCATTCAACCCCATATGCGTTAAACATGCATCCTTGCAAAATAACACCAAACCCATGTCTAACGGTGTCCATTCCACACTTAAAATCATATCGCATTAACCATGTCCAGAGGTAGTTAGATAAGCACTGTCCACATTAAAAGCGGTACATGTAGTCTGTCTCCAATCCCCTCATTACAATGTCAGCAAAAAAAACGTATAGAACTCTGATCCAGTAAGAAAATCCACACAAAGGAAAAACATTACAGGAAAAAACAGACTTTGAGAACACACTAAATTCTAGGGCTGGGACGATATGCTTTTGATCTGATTCTTTCACGATACATGGGTGCAGATTTGATTTGTATTGTGGTTTTCATTTATTGTGATTGTATAAGTGTGATTCGATAGTATTGAATTTTTCTTTAACAAAAACAAAAGTTGAATAATAACTTCTAGGGACAATGTATCATGAGACATTTCTAGAAACTAATTGTTTTCTAAAAAGAATGCACATTGCATGTCAGTCAGTCTGACAGTTATTTCATTTGTAAAGAAGTACCTAACATGTATTTTCTGCTTTCGCTCGGTTTTGCTGGAAACAGATATGATGTAATCGCCATTAGGGATCGACCAATACTGTTTTTTTTCAAGGCCGATACCGATTATTAGTAGTTAATGAAACGGATATTTTGGACCGATATGCATATACAGTGAAAATGAAAATCTTTAAATCAAAATTAACACACAACTTTGTTTAAATGCTTTAAGCAATTATTTAATAAATTAGAAACTTTCAACACAATACACAGTAAAGGTCGGTCGGTCGGTCGGTCGGTCGGTCGGTCGGTCGGTCGGTCGGTCGGTCGGTCGGTCGGTCGGTCGGTCGGTCGGTCGGTCGGTCGGTCGGTCGGTCGGTCGGTCGGTCGGTCGGTCGGTCGGTCGGTCGGTCGGTCGGTCGGTCGGTCGGTCGGTCGGTCGGTCGGTCGGTCGGTCGGTCGGTCGGTCAGCGGTGTGGGCGGGACATTAAGTCAGACTCGGTGGTGAGTGAAACCGAAGCAGGGGGACAGACACAGAGCTGTAGCGGATCCAAAGTAGCGCACTTTTTAATTAATGAACTAACTTTATTGCTTATCAGGCAAATAAAACGCCGATACAGATAATCTGCAAACTGCTAAAAACGTTCCTTAATCGCCATCGGTGGAACGGTATAAACAAAAAATATTTAGCTGTATAATTGGTAAAAAAAAATATATAAAATATTGATTCTGGGGAAAAGAATCGATTTTTTAAAATCATGATTGATGATCGATGATTTTTGGTTCCCAGCCCTACTAAATCCATTCCAAATACACTGGAGCACCGAGTCATTCTGAATGAGAGTGTCACCATGCCTAATATGTAATTATAAAAGTGAATCTATAAAATGTTGGCAGGGTACTCACAGGGTTTTGCTTCTGGTTTGTTTGACATCAGGAGCAGAAGCTTGTTGAAAAGCAGAAGAATCTCAGGGCGTCTCTACGAGATCCGGGTCCATCCCATTCAGAGCCTCCACAACAGCTCCTCACAGTCTGCTGGTAAGGAACTGAACAAAAATGACTTGAAATAGTTTCAGCTTTCTGATTGATTTCATATTTTGAATAGCCATTAATAGCCTTTTAAACAAATTTAAAAGTTGTAAGGCAGAAGGGTTTTATCTGTACAAATCTTTTTGCAATGAAGAAGTGTTTCTGCAAAGTTTCTATAAATACTGGGTACTACACTTGGTTTTGTGACCAATGCATTTTTACTATGACCCAGTGTTGTGATAATGAGGTCTAGTGAGGTCATGTCTGCACACCCCAACTCCTCACTCTGTCTGTCCCAGGCTTGATGGGTGTGGCCAAACCGCCATCCACCCATTTGAGCAGCTCAGGCTCTGCCATGCCTGGCATCTGCAAGGAGCTGATTGGCCAGTCTGTCGCCCGTCTGCGTGGTTGTACTGGGACAGAAGAGAGCTTGGCAGACAGGTTGGTTTCTGATCTACACCTGATGTATTCAGCAGTCCAAACCATATCTGACCTATACGACAGCCTGGATGACGACAGCCAGGAGAACGGTGAGATTCAACTTGTAATTCAATTGTTTTTGAGCAGGAAGAGGTGCAAGCTAATGAGGATCCAAACAAATAAACAAGTTGATGCTTTTGTTTTAATATTCAATTAGTTAGTAGTCAAAGTCGATAGATAACTACAGGTAGGGTAACCGCTAGAAATAAATCTCTTTGCATATTATTTTTCTATGTAATTGTCTGACCTACGCACAAAGCATAGAAAAAATGTTCATGGTTTTGATGCCGATTCTTCCGTTAAAGGTGCTGTAGGTAGGATTGTGAAGATCCAGGACTTAGCCAATAGATTTGAACATTGACAACTTCTCAGTCCCTCCCCCCTTTCCGCTAAACCCCCAAACGGTCCCCCCCCGGCCCTGATTGGTGCACCTGAATCAAATCGCACTACAGGCTGTAGGTGGTGCCAGAAAAATGGGTTCAAATATCCAATTTTTCATTTTTTTCCCACTTTGACAAATTAAAAAATTGGATCTTTAAACTGTTTTTCCAATTTTCTGTTTTTATTCAGAGGATCAGAAATTTAGAAAATTACAAAATTGCATCTGGGCTCCAATTATTCAATACTGCAATGGTATTCTCTCCCTTGTTCCGCCTAGTTACGTCCCGCCCCGCACATGACTCGAGCACAGCAGCCAGACCTAAAGACAGAATGAGAATGGATGACGTGTTGGAAGTCGAATATACAAAAACATTCAGCGTTCACTGGGAGGTGAAACACTTGTTAATATCCAGCACAGACTTGAATCAAGATTGCATAGGGTCTATATTTAAAGTAAGTAGGTTTGGTGCTTTTAACTTAATAATCATCCAGCGTCGACATGACTGCCCTGAGTCTTCTTGAATGCCCGCCTAAACACATCCAGACACACCACGATAATAGCCAACCAATCGTTGGTAACTAGGTGGAACGAGGGAGAGAATATAATTACAGTATTGAATAATTGGAGCCCAGACCAAATTTTCTCTGTTTTTCCAAATGTCCGTTTGTGCTTAGAAAATTTAACTGATAAGTGTTAACACTGACCCTATTGGAACATAGGGTCAGTTTCAGCAAATATGACAGGAAGTTAGTTTTATAAGGCTTACCTACTGCACCTTTTTAATTAAATTTGAAAACACTTAAATCTTTAAAAGAAACTAATTTGCAGACCATTCTAAAAGGCCCAGGTATTTCTGTATCTGATTTACTGTGATTAAACTGCTATTATGGCTTGTTCTCCTGCAGTCTTTGTGTGTAACTTGGTGGCCCAGACTCAACTGGTCACGGCCACCAGAGCCATAGAGAGTGCAGTGCTTGTTACCATGCAGTGGTTTGCCAGCGTTAAACTCTCCTCCAGCCCACTCTACACCATCGCTGAGGAACTCAAGAGCCAACTCAAGAAGATCGGAGGATTCTTCCAGCTGCTCATTCAGGTAAACCAAAAATATCACACTGCGTTAAAGGCCATTCAGTGACGTTACATTGTGCTTTTACAGTGTACAAATTAGCTGAAAAGAGTGTAGTTTGGACACGGGGCAGCTAATCAAAAGGCAGAGCATTAATTGACGTGTCTTAGCTCTGAGCTGTCTGAGCTCTGTCTATGGAAATGGAAAAGCGGAGGGAATTCTCAACCTTGAGCCCCAAACAGAACATGAATATATGGAAAATAAATCAAAATTTCTTACCAGCCTCAGCGCCTTAACACACAATTTTCCTCTCTCACTTCTGATTTTTTTTTTTTTTTTTTTTTTTTTTTTTTTAAACATTCTCTAGCATTTTCATTAATTTACTGACCCCTAAGACTATGCCGGCCATTTTGTTTGCTTGCTTACATTGATTTACTGTAAAATCAATTTTAATTCAAAGTGTTTGTCTGTTTGTTTGTGCTAACTTGATGTCCAGGGTTGTGAATCGGAGATTACATCAATGGTGACAGAGGCACGGAGGAAGAGCAGTCGGTGCCTGGATGCAGCATTGCTTGCACTTGGCCACCTAGCGGCGGTGACAGGCATGCCGCTGAATGCTATGGAGCGGGGTGTCCAGGCCACAGGCAAGGTAACGCCACCATTAATACTGCAGCAGCTACGATCTCTGTCAAAGCTCTGGAGTCCACTGTAATCAAGCCCCCACTCTACAATACTTGAGAATGGAATATTAGCTGTGCGGATCAGGGGGGGATTATTGAGCTGAATAAGGATACAGCATGGTTGATTTATTGATGTGGTATTTTATTATGTTGTGTAAACGCCTGGTAAGGAAATGTTAGGATTTGTCAGTCTTTTGAAGGTGCACAGCATTTAGTGCACGTGGGGGTGGTAAAGGACATGGTAAAATTCTGTTATATTGTATTGTGTTTTGTTCAACACAGTGGTTAGTATATCAATGAAAGACTGCTTAAAAAAATAGTAGATAGTTTGCCTGTCAGGGGATCTCTGGGGAATGTAGTGTAAAAACACCATAGCAATAATCAGTGAGAATCAACAATGTCAAAAAGTGGGGGGAAAGGACTTTGAGATAAACCGAATAATTGGCCGGAACAATATATGGGCCTATATTAGATTAATGCAGATTTATTGGAATTTGTGTGTACGATGAGTAACTTTGTAATTTGTAGTACAGAAACGCCAAACCATGTTTGAGGTCATTTAGAAACAGTGTCCCCATAACATGGTTTGTCGACCAGAGAAAACTATCAAGTTTATTGTTACACTGTAAAATGTACCGTTTTAATGTTTCTTGGTCACCATTCACCAAAAATAATAATAATAATCTAAGGGATCTGTATATCAAGATGGTTTGTGTTATGTTAAAAGAAAATACTGATATTATTATTATTATTATTATTATTATTATTATTATTATTTTATTTTTTAACTCCATATCAGTATGTGCCTCAAACATCCAATATCAGGCAGGCTATACTTCTCATACTCTGTTCTAAACCATCAGGGATATCTTGTTTGTTGTGTTTATTGTATGTTGTAGCTTTTGTTGACTGACTAGGGAAGTGGTATCAAAAATATGAAAATAAAAAATATGATTCATATTATTATATGATTAAATCTTTTCAGCAATCAGTTGTCATGTGTCTGCTGAGAGGGACTGATAAGGGCGTTGGCTCTCTCTTAGAGGAAAGTCTCACCATCACCAGTGAAATGCTGAGAGAGGCTCAGCTGGCCTACCCCAGGAACCCAGTAAGAACTCACTACCTGGCTATGTCATTAGTTGCAGGGATTTTGTTTTTTTGTTTTTAATTATCCTGTCACAAAAGTTGTCATGGTTATATAACTTGATTTTGTGTTGATCATTTCCTTTCCGTAGAGATGTAGGTAAATGCTCCTAAAAGAAGGTGTCCTCATCGATAATCCATCTCTGCCTACAGGTCCTGCAGAGCCTAAAATCCAAGACGCTTGACTTAGCTCGTGCTCTGCAGAACTACATGCACTGCCATATCAGGGTGAGTTTCAGCAGCACAACCAACTACAAAGAGTTATGGTATGAACTGCAAAATCAATTTGCATTCTTTTTGATGTGGGGTTTACTAGGTAGTCGCATACTGTGAGAGAAATGATTGTTCCACTAGTCAAATAAAATTATTAAATTTTTTTTTAAATAAAGGGTTTTATTTGGTAATTTAAACCTAGATAAAAATAAACTTATGAACTTTAGCATTACAAATGGTCAAACTTAAATAATTTGATTAATGGCCATCCGCTATCTGCAGCTTCATCACAAAAACTACTGGTATTTGTTTGGGTAAACTGTGGCTGAAAGATAGAATACATGCCCAGAGAAGCTTCCCTGGATATGTTCAGGTTAAAAACAATCTTCCATCCTGACGCAGGCTTAAATGTTACAGATTAATACCCCCACACACAGCAGCCCTGTTAAAAATGCCACTCAGCCTTTATTGCTCCTGTAAAGCTCAATGCTCTGTAGGCTTATCTCTCTGCAGTTGCCCCTTGACGATCGTTCGGGTAATGAATGTGTTGAACGAAGTGGCATCAGTCACAGCTAACGGGCTTGTTTGCCGTTATCTTAGCCACACAAACTAGCAGTTTTCTTTTGTTAAAACCATTCACTGACTCATATAGGTGCATGTGCATTTTGCCACCCACAATGTTATTGTGGTCAAATAAACCTGAGTTATTGCCTAAGGCAACTACATTCATAGTGTTTTTTTGAGCAAGGCATTTAACCCATGACTGCACTGGACTGTGCGTGATCGTGGATGTAAACACATCTGTAAATTACTTAATAGTTTGAAGCTCTTCAGAAAAGGGTGATTAGTGATTTAAATGTTGGTATATTGGTTATTTTATTTAAGCAAAATATAGGGACAAAAACTACCTAAACCTGGAGTAAATGGCATAGCCATCAACATTTTCTGCTGAACTGGGAAGGAGACCATTAAGTTTATGTAATAGAAAAGGCTACTTATCTTGTATTCATTATTCGGGTGTGTTCATGTTTTCAAACAGGAGAGGGAGACGGACCCAGATGAGGGGGAGGAGGCGGCGGAGGAAGAGGCCTCAGCTTCCCATTTGCAGAGACTGAGGACTACAGTGACCAAGCTGTTCCAGCTGAACCAGGCCATCAGACAGCTGCATTCCTGTCTGTCTACCGCCCTGCGAGGTGAAGCTTCCGACATACACACAGCCCGGATGTTACGCTTTAACTCTTTAACTCTCCAGTGTAACGTTGTATATCCAAAAGCACTAAAAGAAACCGTATGTCAAGAGTCAAAGCCAACTGCTTTTTGTCGTTTTACTATTTAAAATTCACAAAGATAAATAGCTGAATATTTTTAGACAATGTTTTGTCAGTGCATCAGTATAGTGTACGTATAATGAACTGACATGCTGTGGCAGCTGTGGGTTCATTGGGTGTTTTATAACCGCTTTGCCTGTGTCTCACCCAATCCAAGGGGTATGCAGTTTTATATTATGGCATACAATTCGGATTATTGTGTTTTACGCTATAGTTAATTAATTTATTTCGTCATACCTATGTTGTTTTTTTGGATAAATAATGTCGATTTTGAGTATAATAGTTTTGATGGTTTAACCGGCATAGTGGCTGGCAGCATGGGCAAATTAAGCATGAGCAGCATGAACAAAAGCACCATCTGCCACGATCAACCCGATTTTTGTTGTAGGTGTCACTGTGCCTATCTGACTGTCGTCCTCCTTCTAGGAAAAGACCGAGACTCTAACCTCAGCAGCAGCAGAGAGCTGATCTCCTCGTCTGCCAAGGCTGTCGGTGAGCAGATCGCTTGTCTGTCCAAGGAGGGAGCACTGACGCCGTCCCTACAGCTTCCCTTTCTTCAGAGTGTCATGGCTGCACGAGACGAGCTCCACTCTGCCCTGCAGTCCCTGTCCTCCTGCTGGAACCAACAGGAGGCAGGAGAGAGCAGAAGTTCTGCCGCTTCAGATAAGAGCACAGACAAGGAAATCTTGAGTAAAGAGACTCGCAGTGCTGTTAGAAATCGAGTCGTGAGTAAGATTGTGTACTCTCTCCCTCCTGGTGTGTTGTCCAAAGGCAGCTTACACTGGGTATGATTTATTCTGTGTTTTTCTATATGATGTGCTCACATTATGCACAAATTACTGTAACATTTTAAATGCTGATACAGAAAAAACTTCTGCTGGTAACACCAAATGGGTCATAGGCATTTTTTGCACGTTCCGGTGTCACGTGCCTGGCATCACAGGCAACAATCACTGCAGAGACTTATCCAAGTTGCTAAAAAATAAGTTATATTCAAGTTATATTACAAACTGCTTTCTAAATGTGAGCAATATCTGGATTTTTTTTTACACAGGCTATTTTTTCAATTACAAAGAAAATAATAAATGTGGGAAAAATGATGTGTCCATGTGTAGATGCTTCAAAATTTCAGCAATAATTCCAGTCATCGTGTCACTTCTTATATGGTGTAAAAAGCAGAGGCCGCCAAATTGTTCTTTTTTGCATCGTTTTAATAATTCAAACATGCACGATTTCAATATGCAGCAGCTCAGGTACAGTGTTTTGTAAAAAAAAAAAAGAAAAGAAATAATGACAGACTTTCTCCCCACTCTGTGCTGTATATGATTTCTCTCTTATATTTTGGTATTCAATTTGCTCATATATGTTGAAAAACACACGCTGCAGCTATTTGCACTCAGGAGAGACTTGTGTACTCTGTGTTTCTTCTTAATACATGTACTTTAACAAAACCGTATTGTACGTCCTTTGTATCACTTGGTAAAAGTTTGTATCTACAGCAACTTGTACTTCTGCAATAAATACACTTGGCTGAATTTGACAAAGACCCAAATCGTTCAAATTGCAGATTTTTCTGTTAGTTGTTTAAATGTTAAACCTGCTTATCAAAAACATTCATATACACATGCCTTAATTGGGTTACCTTGGAGTGAAATAGATACTGACAGTATAACAACGGTCCACAGATGTGCACATACACATTGGTCTTCATAATACATTTTGTTCTTAGAATTCACACCCAGTAAGATATTATTTGTCTGTCTCTGTTGTAGGCGGACTATAAAACCTAAAAAGTGTGTGTGTGTGTGTGTGTGTGTATAGATAGATAGATAGATAGATAGATAGATAGATAGATAGAAATTGTGAGGTAATCAGACTAAAGGATCCCAAACTATTTTTTTTTATGTCATGAACTCCTAGTTTGTACACTTGGCTGCAACCATTAACTTGATAAATGAATTCACATTCATGTGTGTATTACCTCATTGTGCGGGCCTCTAGCTTAACCAGACCCCCTGGAACCCGCTCAAGGGCCCCTGTAGGTCCTTGAACCCTACTTTTGGTAACTCTGTGCTCTGCTCGCTGCAGGTTACACCCACTCCTCCTCGCTGCAGCTTCTTCTGCATCCTCCCTTCATTCTTTCGACTCCGCTACCGCCAGGGTTCCTTAGGTACTTTACGGACGGACTGATAGATCACAGTGGCGAAGAAAAAACACTTTGATCAACTTTACACTTAGTGGAATTAAACACAAAAAACGTTGCTTTTGTGGTTGAATGCTGCGATCACAGACACGACGCGATTGGAATGAGAAAACGCGCAAAAAAGTTTCAAGACGACTAATTGAGGTATAAAGAAAAAATCCATTTGTTCTGCTTATTTATTCCTGATCAATATAGGAAAGCGCAGTAGAATTACGTTCCATTCTCAGCTAATAGATGTTTGTTTTTTCAGGATGCACTTGTTATTGTTTCCAAAAATAGGCCTGCTGGTAAGTAGCTTACTTGATCTTTGTTTAAGTTTTAATTCCTGTAGTACGATATTTTAGACAAATGCATGTCGACTTTTTTGCCAGACAAAGTTGTGTAAAATCCCAATAGTTTCAATTTTCTTGACAGAATTGAGCACAAAAGTCTCACCGTGTGGAATGGTTCTTTTTCTAAACAGACAGGTTGTGAAGATGTAAATAAAAGCCATACTAGTCTTATACTATAGATTTATTTTGTTCATGTCGTTATGGGTTTCTTTGTATTATATTTGTGGATGTTTAAATATGCCCTGTGACCATATTGCACGTTGCAGCCTATGTCTTATTTTATTCCTCCGTGTTCCTGTTTAATAGGCTACAATAATTAACCAGGGCAGTCAACGTTCTTATAGTGTTCTAAATGACTGCGCGAAGTAAAATAGCACGTCATTAACTTCTCAGTTATGCTGCAGGTGTCGCTCACTAGTGAAATGAATCATGTCAACTTCATACAAACATTTGAACTGCTTTTTTCTTCAATATTGTTGCTGTATGTATAATATGTCGCAGGCCTGAAAATAGATGAAGTGTCTTGGCGGAGGAAACGCCCGTTATTTACGTTAATTAGGACACCTGTTGTGTATATTACCTCATTAGAACAATATGTTTGCTTCATACCAGCAATAACCTTATGCTTATGTTTCAGGTTTGTTTCCACAGCTATATATCAGGTGAGTCACTTTCAATTTTTTAATCAAACCTAAGTGGAATTCAGATCTGTGTTTGTGATGGGTGGACCCCTTTGAGGTGATACATGTAAATGTTCTAAACCTTTTGAGTTATGATACTTTTTGCAAAATATGCCATTAGTTTCTCTGTGACACTCGCCCCACAACACTTCTCTTAATGCATTACCACTCACCCGGTATAAGTTAACATTAATAAAGATAATTAGCTCCACCATATGCATATCTTAATGCACCCCACTCCTAATATTTGCATCCAATTAGTGGAGGGAAATGCAGATTAATATCCATTTTATTTTGTAGATTTTCTTAATATTCAATTCAAATTTGCAGTAGATTTGGATGGAGATTAGATTTGTGGCCTTGACCAACTGCCACTTTGCTCGTTTGAAAGCCATTATGTCTCTCTCTCATGGCTGGGCCAAATTCTCTGGGTGGGCAAAGCAGAGAAAGGGGAGGTAACCTTGCTCCTTATGACCTCATAAGGAGCAGATTCCAGATCGGCCCATCTGAGCTTTCATTTTCTCAAAGGCAGAGCAGGATACCCAGGGCTCGGTTTACACCTATCGCCATTTCTAGCTATTGGGGGACCATAGGCAGGCTGGGAGAACTCATATTAATTTTAAAAAAACCTCATAAAGTGAGATTTTCTTGCCATGGGACCTTTAACAGGGGTGCTGCTCTACCACTTTAAACCACATGCCAAAACATTGATTATATCATGGACCCCTAGTCAAATATGATCTGAACAGAATAAGAATTCCCTTGGGATGTCAGAATCAAATCAAAAAACTGTCAGCCATTTCAGCCAGATTTTTCACCAGTGCTGTCTGTCTCCACTAATGCTTCTAATCTTCTTTGATCAGCCTTTACACTGGAAACTAGAAAACTGACATATGATGAGTCCTACTATGAGTATGTGCCTGATCGCCTGCGGTGGAACGATGCAGGGAAACTGTGTAACCAGCGCTCTGGAGCCTTAGCCACTGTCTCCAACCCAGTGGAGAAGCAAGAGCTAACCAGCTTTTTAACATCTTTAAACATCACTCAGCCTGTGTGGATTGCCAGGAATGTCACGACAAGTAGGTTCAGTGTGCTGTTTGTAAAACTTTATGTTCACGTGATGTCTTTCTTTTTAAATAGTATGCTCATTGTTTCCAAGACACCTTTCTGCCTACTCACTGTTTTAACAAAAGGGTTACAGAAAATGAAATGGGACTGACGATGCTGCCATACAAAACTCTTATCCAAAGTGAATAAATGTTTAGTAGTATCAGGGCCACAATGTGGAATTTTATGATTAGGTTCTATCTTTTCCCGAGAGCTGTGGCATGATTTTTTCCTTCATAGTATGCCTCTTTCTTCTGTCTGTGTGCGGTGAAACCAAAGGTTCCTCTGAGACCCTGATTCTGGAGTTCACCGGGCGCTCAGACAGAAAGCATGCCCGTCTCCTGCACAAGTTCCCCTCCATGGACTCCGTGACGGTTTGCACCCGGCTCCGCTTCGATCCAAATTGCTTCGGAATTTCCACCATCTTTTCTTACTCCATCCAGTCATATATTAATGAGTTCCAGCTCCGCGTGAATCTGATCCAGGGAAAACGTGTGCAGCTGGCTGTGCTGGTCCATGGCATTCATGGACGTTACCAAGAAGCCTTCGACCACGACGACTCCTGGCGTTCGGTGTGCATTTCTTGGAACCAGAATGGTGGACGCTGGGCACTATTTACTGACGGCCTTGTGGTCTCTAGGGGTGATGGCCTAGGTTCTAAGAGCATTGGCCCTGATGGCGTTTTCATCATTGGACAAGAGCAGGACACTTTTGGGGGTTCTTTTAAGAAGGATGAGTCATTCTCAGGGAGCATCACAGAGCTGCACATATGGGACCGGGTACTGAACAGCAGCGAAATCTACACCATGGAAAAGGAGTGTTCACCAGTTTCCTCAGGGCTGGTGTTCAAGTGGAGTGGAGCAGCCATGGAAATGGAGTCCTCCCTTACGAAGCTATGGAGAGACATCCCATGTCAAGGTACATTTGTTTTGAATGGATGCAGCATGAGCACAGAGGAAGCTGAATGTTCAATCCAGATATAATCTAAAATCAAAAGCAAAGTAAAAAATAATTTAAACCACAAAATACAGAAGAGACTCATCAATCTGCAAGGTCCAGTGGTATGGTTAAGCATTACATCAAATGTTGTTTACAGTTTAGAAAGTTTGGCACTAGGGCTGGGTGGGGTTGCTATGCAGAAAAAACAATCACATAGAGACCATTTGAAAGTAATTTTGGACTACACACTTTTCAGTAACATGCCAAACTGGGCTGATGTGGTAAACTCCACCCATCTGGCATTCCAAGCAGGGTAAAATAAATGCTGTGAAATTAATTGACCCAAATGTGCTCTGACTCTTTTTCATCCTCCTCTACACCCGCACTCCTCATCTCTTGTATCAGCCCCCAATCATGACATCATTTAAATAGATGTTGGTCTTAAATACTTGGAATTGCATGCTTTAAGTAGTTGTCGTAAATAGTGAGATCACTAAAACAGTTTTCAAATAATCTAATTGAAATAGGGAAACAGTTCAATAGTTAGGGAAATAGTTACAGTGAAGTACACACTAAGAGAAAAGTAGGTCACAAAACCTACTTCAAAAAGTAAATTAAATCTGTTATCTAAAAACATATTTTAGGAAATAAGTTAAAATGTATCAGACTACTGCAAATTAAAGAAATGTCCTGATCGATAGCTACAATACCTCAGTGTTTGAAAAGACTTTTCACATTCACACATTTCATTATTAAATATATTTGCTAACCTCACCTTCAAATTAATTTTCTCTTAAACACATAATTTGGCAGTTTCCACTGGAATTAATAGAAAGCAGCGGCTGCTATGCAAATTCAGTGATAGAATTGGTCAACACAACCCTAATTATCGTGCACTGTGAAGCTGTAATATGTAGGAAAAGATAAACATATTTTTAGGGCTCGGTATTGGCAGATACTCAATATTAAATGACTCGATTTAGGATCAGCAAAAAAGCTTGATCAGGCTATCCCCAATCCTTTCTGAATTTGTTGCATCCTTTGGCAAACATAGGTACATGCAGAAAGCACACACACACACACACACACACACACACACACACACACTTTCCAGCATTAACCACTACTGAATTGACTACTGAATGAGATAGAAGAAAAGAGGAAATCTCTGTCTCTTTTGCTCTCCCCCTCCAATGAATAGGGGAGATCAGTAACCACGTTACAATTGGCAAACTCTAGGGCTCCTAATGGTTCTTGTAAATATTTTGTGAATCACGTCACTCTGAATCCCACCCTTCAAAACAAACTTCTCTCATTCTGAGATCATGCTCCCCAATGAGCAATGAGAGTCCACAACACTAACTCCACCTCCTGGAACTGAACAGCAGAAAGGATAGTGCACTTGCACTCCTTTTAGTCATTTTCAGTTACAGTGTAGCAATGTATTTGTTTCATCTGTTTAATAATCAACTTACAGACAGAGTCAGGGTATGTGTACAGTAACTGTTGAAGGACTGACTGATCCTTTGATCTTTCAGTTCTGGGATGTTACGAACATGTTATGAACATGGTAGTACCTGGTGTCCTGTCAGCCTTATGCTTACAACCACACTAAGGTTGTTATCTAAACAATTACTTTTTATTATTTTTGTCTGTAACAGATCTTTCCATGACAATGACCATGATTGTTTAACTTTAACCAAGTGTTAATCCTAGTCTCGCATTGCGAGACCTGTCTCCACTGCACTATCCTTGCCTAAACTTCATTGTATGTTATTTGGTATTGCATCACAATTGTCCTAACTTTAACCAGCCTAAGCTAAACCATAATTTGTTTGCCATGACTACAAACTTTCCCTAACTTTAACCACATTTCTGTTGCACACATATTGTCGTACACTTGCCACAGGGACAGCACATCAGAAAACATCGTTTTGCATCCTTTTGCGTTGCTATGACAACTAGTCTCGCTTTGCCATACCCTCCTCCAAAGCGCTGTGGAGGAGGGTCTGGCTAGTCCACACAGCTTTCCGGGATGGGAGAAAAACGTGCTCTGGTTTATTGGCATTTCTTTAAACCAATCACAATCGTCATGGGCGGCGCTTAGCACCGGCAGCAGTCCCGGCAGCAGTCCCGGTGTCGCTGCAAAATAACGCCGGGAAGGAACTTGTTTTGGTGGAACATGTGTACGTTCAAAAGTTGTTTTAGTCGTGCAACAGAAAACTCAGATTAGACAGATAGTCTTGCTAGCTGTCTGGATTTACCCTGCAGAGATCTGAGGAGCAGTTAAAAATCCAGTTTGACATTCCAACACAAAGAAAGGGAAAGGTAGTGGACATCCGGCCTAAAAGAGTGAAATCTGGCGGAATTCCCGGCGAAAACGGAGCAATCGTTGCCACCGTGGACAACTTCGTGGATAAAGACTACTGACTACTTACAACTAACTTGTCTAAGCATTTTGGCTCAGTGAGTTTTAGCTCAACAACAACGATACGGAAAACATGTTGAAGGGAAACAAATTTAAGGAACATCTGAAATGTATTATATATAACATGTTATGATAGTGCTGTATAGTTTAATGTTGACGTTACATCATATCTTGTAACTCTTGTGGCTAATGAAACCTGTGTGATTTTCTTGCCTTGAATTACATCCTAAGCTGTGATTTTGTCTTTGCAAGATTTCTGAAGTGTAACATTATGCACACTGTGACTGACATGGCATTCAGTCTTGATGAGTCCTTCTTTTCATTTTCTTCACTAGGAAAATTCACTGCGTTAAATTTGTTCTTGGATTCCCTCGTGGATGGAAATTCTTTGCAGAATCAAACATTCTCCTTTGAGTTGTTCAATGGCCCTGAGTCTGATGAGGATTGTGACATCTTTGACCCTGTTATTGGGAGCAGGAGTCTAACCAAGTGTGTCTCATTCAGTGGGGCTGTTTGCCAGTTTAAGAAAGGTACTAATAATAATAATTATAATAATAATAATAATAATGCATTTTATTCTTCATGTATTTGATGATTTGCTCTGCTGTGAGAAACAATGAAAAAGAGCATTACCTTAACGTGGCCACGTGATCCAATGCCTGTAGTAAATACTACCCTTGCATAGTTTAGAATTTTTAATTGTTGTTGACACTGTGCCGACATGGCAAAGGAGCGTTGGATCTATGGACATTTCTAAGACTGTAGTTTGTGGTCTTGCTGCTATAGATTTGCATTATAATGTATTATATTTGTCTGTTTCTGTCTGCAGAAGCGCTGGATGATGTCCATTTACCAAAGACACCATTCTTCAGTAGATTGAGCAAGAATCATCTGACCAAACCTGTGAGTCAGACAGTTTAGCTGTCTGTAGCACATCATTATTTGAGTGGTACAGTAGCCTATGATAGACATAATACATAGTAGATAATAAAATAAATGAATAAACAAGTCTTGTTGGTGATATTGGTGCAGAGGCAGCTCAACAACTAATTATAACAGAGTTCAGCACTATATGCTTTTGTTCTAAAGTAACTTCCTCCTTCAAAACAAAACCATTGATGAAGCACATTTGTTCAGAAAACAGGTATTAGTTTAATTCATAATCCATCTAGAACAGGCATCAAGATTGGTCGCCTGGTATACACCTGGCTGCATCATATACCTAAATCATCAGGCATCAGTTATTTTCATTTTGGCCACAGACACAATGTCAACGAGCACTTTGTACTATGAATTATTCAGAACAAGTAATAAGTTCAAGAAAGGGAACATTTTCATTTTATACTTAAAGTAAATAATATGGCCTAATTTGATCCTATTGTGTGTTACAAATTACAAATAATGAAGCAATAATGAAGCAACATTATCATCTTAAAATAGAAGATATACTGTCTCTCACATCACAAATTATAAACAGGTAAGTAAGTGCTCTTGAAGAGGATTTTTTTTCTTCCTGTCTCTATTGACTGTCTCTCATTTGGACTTTTTTGGATTTGGTCTTGACTCGGTCTCGACTAGTCCCGGGCTTGGATTTGTCTTGGACTCGACAAAGGTGGACTTGACTACAGCCCTAGTTTAAGGACTAACTTACTGGGTCAAAATCCTAAACGGAAGTGATTGTGATCATAAGATGTGTAGATAGGGAATTGATGAATTAGCAGCATTGCATTACAACAACCTTAACACAGGTCAATAAAGTGAAATATTCATCCATCCTTTTCCTCAGATGATGGTGGAGCTAAGCGTTAATGCCTCCGGGGACAGATATCTGGCCTTGCTGCAGCAGCTGACCCAGGCTGTTCTGCATATGGTGGAGGTTGGTGGCCCTGACCTCCTCACCTCCAGTGACGTTCTCTACCTCACCCAAATGATTGAGACGAACCTGACTGCACTGGCTAGTTCACTCTCTGCTGGAACTGGCGCAGCAGAAGTCATGGTGTCCATTGCTACCAACTACGTAAAGGCGGCAAGTTTGATGCTGGAGCCCGACATGGCTACACAGTGGATGGGCCTGACAGAGGATGGGGTGAGGGGGTGACCTCTGTTTATCTGTATTTGCTATGTTCCCCCAAACAAATCTCTAAGGTTTAATTTGTTCGGAGAGTATGTTTTTACAGTTTTATTTTTTATTTTTTTATATCAGAATCCACCCAAAAGTAACTTTTATGTAGCAAGGTTTCCACCGTGTTTATTTTGCATATTTGGTCCCACTTTGATAGCCTCGTGAGACCGTCCTGATCTCGCGAGCTCCAGTTTTCCACTCGCAGATCAGTCTGGCATCTTGAGGTAGAGAAAATTTGGAGCCGTTAGCCAAACGACTGGGCCAATCAGCGTTGGTTTTGAGGTGGGTTAGGTGGTGATAGACAGATGGTTTATCCAATCAGCTAACCAGTATTTTCAGACAGCGGTCCGGTAACCTGAAATGGTGCCTTTTATTCCTAAATTCTCGTTACACAAACGGCAAATCTCCTTTACCGACATGTTGCTTGCATGCTGAGCTAATGAGCTATGCTTTGCCTGCAGCAGCAGGGGCGGGCATGTGGTTGTATTTACATACGCTTCGTGGATCTGATTGGTTGATTTGGCCCGTCTATCACCAACATAGGTGATAGACAGATGGTTCATCCAATCAGCTAACCAGTATTTCCGCCCCTTCCCAAAAGTTCTCCAACGGAAAGTTCCCAGATGGATATGCCGAGCAAATGCGAAGCAATCCATCTGGTGGCGTCAGGTTACCACTTTGAGGGATGAGGTATAATAATTATCTCAACTTTCTTAACCCTGAGAAGTCATCCTTTGTCCTCCATGAATCTTTGTTGTTGGGTCTGTTTTTCTTGCACAGGTCAGCGTGGGACCATTTACTATTGTCCAGAGCATTGACTGTCTTGCTGAAACTCTTGCAGACATGCTATCTGCTGAGAGAAAAGGCTTTACTCTTTCTACCAAGAACATAGGTAATGATATATAATATATAATGTGTAAATATTTATAATAATTGATTATTTGTCATGACTTAGTTCAAAGAGACAGGCAGAGTTTCAGTGGTCATCAAAGTTGATAGAGAAATTGTAGAAATATGAAAAATGGTATTTCACTGCAGCTGACTATGACACATTTCAACTGAAGAAAAAATACTGCAATTTAATTTATTCATGTTTATATTTAGGCTATTCTGACATTTTTAGTTATTTTGCACTCCTTCATCTCCTTGTTTTTTTTGCACTGGTGACATGGGCATAGGGAATAATTTTACACCGATATGTCTACGATGTATAATGTTATTAGCTCTTGGCTTTGTAACACCGATAAATAAAGAATATTCTTGCATTTCTTCTCATGATTACTATTATTGTTAATCTGTCTCTATTGTCTGGCTGTCCTCTGCTGTCTTTGCTACCAGATGTGTACATGAAGTGGCAAAAGCTGTCTCAAGTGAGCTGTAGTCAAGTCTTCAAGCCATCTGCAGTCAGCTCTCACAGCCCGAGCAGCAGTGGTCAGGATGAGTTGCTTATACCTGACACTGAGCTACAGAGAATACACACACTGGGTAGGAAACACACACACACACACACACACACACATTAAAAGGCAAGTGTCATAGACTTAACCCAAATATGCTCAAACCCTCACATTTTAAGATGTACAAATGCTACATACGCACATATTACATTTGTATTACATGATTTGGTCTATAAACAACATGCACGTGCTCACACAAACTTCTTCCTACTGCTTCCAATTACACACTGTGGTTATCCTAAGTGTCAATCTGTGTCATAATGTGACCCACCATTACAGTGAATAAATGCATCCCCATTCTTATTCTTTGACTAAATGGAGATTTAAAAAACTTGATTGTAGAGTATTGTCGTGGTAATCTTAATCTTCTGTTTTAGTTGCCTTACCATAACTATGCCTCAGCCATACTGAGAAAATTATTGTAGAAAACTTATTTTTAAAATGTTCTGCCTGGTGATAGGGTTATGAATTAAGATACTGAAGCTAAACTATGAGGCATGCATATTTGTGCAGCACATATCAGATCATTCCTAATCAAATGCCATTTTTGCCTCCATCTTATGGCTAAACAATTTTAACTTGAAAATAAAGCCTTTATACTCTATGTCCTTCAAGAAGTTGTAGATTTCATTGGTACATATCATCTATTAATCTAACTCGGGAAACATTCAGATTGTATTTGATGCTTATTAAAGGATTACATAACATTAAATAATTAACTGAATAGTTTATTTTGTTAATTATGTTAATATCAATAATACTACAGGTTACAATACAATATATGATTACATCATGTTACATTCTTTGCTGTAGAGGTTTTCCTATCATACTTTGTCTAAATGTTTCCAGAATATGGAACCGAGTTAGAACTAGAAAATATGATTAAAATCTAAAATAAGTGACAGACAATTTGGAAGCAGCACTTTCAGCAGAATGGGTACATGAACAATGTGCTTGCACCTATTGGATGTGTGAAAGTAGTGTTTGAACTGTGACACTGTGAAACTGAAATTATGCTCTGCACAGTATTTTGAATCACATAAGGAAAAAAATAAATCTTCTCTGCTCCTCTCTCTAATCAGGATACGAGGAAGTGATGTTTATTCATACCCACTACAGCCATCTGAGTGAGATAGTGTCTGGAGCACAGGAGCCTCCACTCAGTCACCAAGAGAAAGTGAAAAGGTTGCCTGTTGTCTTCTCTTATGTTATTTATAACATAACCCTAACCTTTTTACATGCCATTATTAACTGATAATAGGTTAAAGGTAAACCAAATAAAAAGTTAATAACAACAAAAAGTGAACTGCTCTGGCTTCAATAAGGTGTGCTTGCGCTTTTACTCTCATCATTTTGAAAGAGTAGCGATCATTCGGACAGTGAATAACAGTAGTTTGGTTTAAAGTTTATTTTGGGTATATATAAGATTTAAGTTGTAAGACCGATGTAAGTTGTGACCATTGTCTGCCTTCCCAGAATTCTCCCAGGTCACCTGGCTTCTGTTGTCATATCAGCCACCGTCCGTGATGCCTCCAAGGCCCAAACCCTCCCTGTGGCTGTTTGTCAAGTACACCAATTTAAACAAAAAGTCAAGGACCACAAGTAAACACAAAATTTCTTCATCACATCATGGCCCTGGTATAGTATTATATATTGTTCAATTTCTCTAGGGGTTATTGCATGTTCAGGATCATTAAATAGGAGCTAAGCCCTCCTCATCATGCATCAGATCTATCATATATATATATATATATATATATATATATATATATATAGGAAAAGACTAAAATGGCCTGCATGGCAGAGTTCCAAGGATAGAAAAAGAACATAGATAGATAGATCCCCAGATTTTGGGAGACCGAGACAAAAGAACTCTTTGAAGGTGTGTGTCCAAGAGAGAGGAACACTGCAGAACATTATACCAACTGTAAAATATGGTGGTGGCAGATGGTCTGGGGCTGTTTTGCTGCTTCAGGACCTGAAGAGATAAAAGAACTATGAGACCAAGAGATCCTGAAGAGAATGAGAGATTTGGGTTCTGCAGCAGGACAATGATCCTAAACACACCAGCAAGTCCACCACCGAATGGCTGAAG
Organism: Perca flavescens; assembly: GCF_004354835.1. Classification (NCBI taxonomy): domain Eukaryota; kingdom Metazoa; phylum Chordata; class Actinopteri; order Perciformes; family Percidae; genus Perca; species Perca flavescens. The sequence continues at coordinate 23,375,700 of NC_041339.1, read as the reverse complement.
AAAAAAAAATGAAGACACAATCTTCTCAACATAACCATACTGAGAAATACAGAGAGAGGTGTGTGGAGCTGATAGTCTTAATTGGCTTTGTATCAACTCATTTGGCAATGGCTTGAATGTAACGGACGTTCATTAATATCAAAAAGTTACACACTAAAGTTTTAACGTCTGCAATGTTGAACAATAAAGGGGGACATTCAGTTCTGGATTGAAACTGAAACTCATGCTGATGGCAAACATTTTGAAAAAAGCAACCATTCTTTTGGAATAGCAGTTGATTTGTTGCCCTTTGATAAACTCACCAAATGCAATATGTCACTACATAAGAATTTTCATCTCCCAGCAAGCAGTAGATGTTTTTTATCCATGTCGCTTTTGGCTTGGAGTCCAAGGCGATATATTAAATGAGAAAGAAAACAAGTGCAAACATGTGTTTCTGTTTCTAGGTGGAGTATTCTCAGCAAGTTACTGCTGTTTGTGCCTTTTGGAATTTCAGCTTGATGTAAGTTTGACCAACAATGCAATCACATAAACATCCCTGATAAATGAATGTGTTATTGCAATAGAGATTGAGGCTGTTGGTTTAATGTTTAACGCTAAATGCCTCTGCTCTATGAAAGTAATTGATGACGGTGTGTTTGTGTTTGTCTGTGCTTGTGTATTGTGCTGTATAGGCATAATCATACCAGCAGCTGGTCCAGTGATGGTTGCAGGGTGACCTTGACCGGCTCTGGTGTCACTTCCTGTCTATGTAACCACACCACCAACTTTGCAGTGCTGATGAATTACCTGGAGTTGAAGGTAACTCATGAGATGTTTTGTGATGCAGTGAGTTGCTGAAAAAGAGGTTGCATGATGGGAAATGTTCATTATAAATTTGACAGTCAGACCCTTAACTTTAGACTCTGGTTGAGTGAAATTTTATGTCATATTGATAATATGTGATATATATGTTTTTTTACTTCTTCTAGCCGAAATGATTTACATCTAAATCGTAATGTTGCTGATGTGAAATCTAAATCCAGGTTGTCTTTCATCTTTAAAATTGTGGATAAGATTTGTAGTACACATTTTGTTTGCATTTAATCGATACACAAATGAATCGATGAGGAAGGAATTCAGTGTGTTTGAGAGGGCATCAGATGGATCAAACCTGCGATAGTTTGACAACATTCTCCGCTCTCTGTCCCTCACTTCTACCTCTCCCTTCTGTCCCAGTGGAGTCCTGAGGAGGAGCTTATTTTGACCAAGCTGACGTTCATCGGCTCTGGTGCGTCTCTGTGTGCGCTGGTGGTTACCTTGATGCTGTTCACTGTGCTAGAGTGAGTAGCTGATGTTCCTGTCCCGCTAACCTACGATGCCAACCTTTCTGCCTCTTCCTGTCTGTTTGAGCCAATTAAATACATTTAGCATCTATATGTCCTAGGAAAACAAGAGCTGCATTACAACCTATGTATAAAAGTGTTTTTGATACTAACAACTTATACATTTGTAAGCAATATTTAGATCTGACTATTTCTGTGTCAAGAACATAACAATTGTTTTCCAATTGTTAAAGAATTTTATTCTTGTTGGTGTAAAAGAAAAACCTTAAAATCAATTAAAGGTCCCATGGCATGAAAATAAGGAGCAAGGTTACCTCCCCTTTCTCTTCTTTGCCTGCCCAGAGAATTTGGCCCACCCATGAGAGAGAGACATCATGGCTTTCAAACGAGCAAAGTGGCAGTTGGTCAAGGCCACACCCCCCACCCTCCACCTTGCCCCCCCCTCCGTATCCTCCTTAATAGCTACAGACACAGAAATGGCACATACTAAGGAAAGCTCATTGTGGGACATGCCCTAGTGGCTGTAATTCTGCACCAAGGTTGAATTTCGGGAAAGAGACTTCAGATACAGTACTAGGGGACCACTGAGGCCTATATAAAAGCATCCAAAGATCACCATGTCATGGGACCTTTAATCTAATATTAGTAATAATAACAATGTGACACGGAGGATTACAAAAAACATGATGGACTCTTCAGAAGAGGTAATTATCTTCACTCTAGTTTCTGAGTGCAAAAGTCGCCGGATGACACAATCTGAGAAATACAGAGAGAGTTGTGTGGAGTTAATAGTCTAAATTAGCTTTGATCAACTCATTTGGCAATGGCTTGAATGTAACGGACGTTCATTGCTATCAAAAAGTTACGCACTAAAGCTTTAAAAGAGAGGGTTTACTTATTGGCACAGTATTGCTCGTGCTCTGTTCCTAAGGCTGCTATGAGTATTGACTAGTGCTAATCCAGTAATTACTGTGGTCAACATGTGAGCCCACTCTGAAGGTTTATGGCGGCATTCTGCAGCCGTTAATTAACATTAGGGTCACCGAGGGATCACAATCAGCTGGAAAGGAAATGCCATGGCAATTTATGACTGTCCTGAAATCAGAGAGTGCAGCCATGCATTTCACACACACACACACACACACACACACACACACACACACACACACACACACACACACACACACACACACTGGTGTATGATGTACATGCATTTGTGTACTTAAATACACACAACACAAACACAGAGACAAAGGAGAAGTACACATGGACGTGTAATCACACCATGAAATTATGGTGACACAAGCAGTGATGCAGATATTAAATGAGTCTAAATAGGCTGAATCCATCAGGAGCTAATGAGAGGCTCTTGTGTTAATTTACCTCTCTAAACCAGATTCAGCTGTCCATTTAATTTACCTGAAATTGAAATATTTAACCTGGTGATGCCTTTTAAAGACAGTATGTATTTGTATGAGATGGTGTGATGTAAGACTCTGGAACTGTTATATGAGCCATATATACACTGCCTTTCAGCATGATATTGATCAAATATCAGCCCAGCAATAAAACATACTGGAAAACAAATTGAAACAGTAGTTGCAAATTGCAATTGTAAGCGTAACATGTTAAAATCTCTTAGACAAATCTCACCTTCAAACCAACAATAGAAAGAAAGGAATTAATGAAAAACATAGATAGGAATGGAATGCAGCAACGCAATCAACATGGTGGAACGTTCAGAACAAGTAGAATCTATAAACTGATTCAAGGCACTCAAAGCTAACCAGAGTCAGGTCATGTTATAGCCTTGGATATTACAATTTTTGGTCACTACTAAATATTGTAGCTACGTAAATCTGAATCCATCAGCTTGTCCAACTCTGTGGTACAGAATCAAATATCTTGATGTGAAGTTAAACACAGACAGCCATGGTCCCCAGTGGATGAATCCTATTGGGCTTTGTGATGCCCTCACTTTTGTAGGGCTAGCAATAATAATATAATAATAATAATAATAATAATAATAATAATAATAATAATAATAATAATAACTTTTATTTATATACTGCCTTTCAAGAAACCCAAGGACACTTGACAGAATTACTGTGGCTAAGCTAAAGGAGGTTGTAGGCTGTGGTAAACCGGTGGTGTTTCAGGAGAGCATTTTGGATATCTGCAGGAAGGGTGCTCCACAGGGTTGGGGCTGCAACACTAAAGGCTCTGTCTCCGAAGGTACAGAGTCTGGTGTGGGGAATGGCGAGCAGGCCGGCGTCTGAGGACCGCAGGTTTTGGGGTGGGGTGTAAAGATGGAGGAGTTCAGAGAGGTACTGTGGGGCCGGGTAATGGAGGGATTTGTAGGTGAGAATGAGGATTTTATATGAGATGTAGGACTTAATTGGGAGTCAGTGAAGGTGGATGAGGGCACTATCAGCACTAAATTTGTCTTTTACTTTAGTTTATGACAGGATACTTCTGAAACTAAGGACTGAATCTGTGGTGGTGTGGAGGGGTGTGGGGAGGAGGTGGTGGCTCAGGTGAGCAGGTAGGGAGGGACTGATTGCTACAGCTGCAGCGAGTTGTCTGATCATGTTCTCCCTTTAAAGCAGTAGTGAGCCGGAGCAAGCTTTTGATGGCCGACTGTGAAAGAGGAGACGTGGACACTGTGTGGTGAGCTGGACAGCGCAAGTTTTGCCCTCGCGACCGAGAGCCTCGGGCCAAGTGGGAGCGAGGGAGCTCCAGACGGATTGTGGGACAATTCATTGCTGTTGCGATCCTCAAATAAAGAGCTGTGGCAAATATTCCTCCCTGTGTGTTTGTAGTTATCTGTGAACAGAGGTCTACAGCAGTGGAACTGCTACAGTTGCGCCCAAATTGCCTCTGTTCGCGTGGGGAGGATGTCGGACCCGTCGCAGGGTCTCTCTACGGCTGAGGGATGCTGCGACCAGATAGCTGCGACCAGATGGCTACGACTCGCCCATTTGGAGAAGATCGTTCTGGAACAGTTATTGGAGGGGCTGCCGAGTAGAGCGGCTGCCTGGGTGAGGTGCCATCGGCCAGCGGACGTCGCGGCGGCGATGAAGTTGGCGGAGGACTATCTGGCTGTTCATCCGACGTGGCAGGATGGGGGGAGTCCGGTGTCGGAGGGGGCCCCCCCAGAACCTGCGCCACGCAAGCGGCTCCCGCCACCGGGAGCCCTCGTCGCCGGGGAGTCACAGCCGGCGCCTGCTCCCAGGAGAAACGCTCCGCCCCTGACTAGTTTTGTTTCTTCTCCCTCTGTTCAACAGGCTCCAGTCGCTGTTGGTGTTGCTCCCGACCCACAGGGGGCCCCTCAGACGCCGGGGCAGGGGTGCTTGAGGTGTAGGCAGTCCGGTCACTTTTGCCGGGAGTGCCCTCTGATGGAGGTTGGGCAGGTGGTCCGGGTTGCGGGCCCTCCGGCCCCCCTCCTCGACGCCGACCCCCTTATTTTGGGCACAGATTGGCGGGGTTTTGATAAACTGGTGGGGCAATGTGCAGGGGGCAATGTGCAGGGGGCCGTGCACGGCCGGTAGGAACATGTGGAATGTGTGCTGTGCTCAGTGGTGACGCAAGGTTGTCAGACGCTGACGAGGGAGAGCAGGGCCCATCGGGGCCTCCTTTGGAGACCCCGCTAGTCCCTGCATTTGACTCCATGGAAGATTTTCCACTCGAGCAGTCTCGTGACAACACTCTACGCTCAGCTTTGGACCAAGTGATAAGAATTGATGGTCAAATGGTGCGCCCTGATGCGGCTCTCACGTATCCGCATTTCTCAGTGATTAGGGACAGGGTGTTCCGCGTGAGCCGTGACGCACAAACAGATGAAATAGCTACCCAATTGTTGGTGCCAAAAAGCCGCCGGAAAATGATCTTCCAGGCGGCTCATTATAACCCAATGGGGGGACACATGGGGTCCGATAAGACATTGAACCGGATAATGGCCCGATTCTATTGGCCTGGCATCTGGGGGGACGTACGCCGTTGGTGTGCGTCCTGCCCCGAATGCCAGTTGGTGAATTCCCCAGCTGTGCCGAGAGCGCCTTTGCGCCCATTACCACTGATGGAGGTGCCGTTCGAAAGGATCGGTATGGACCTCATCGGGCCATTTCCCCGGAGCTCGCAGGGATATCGATTTGTGCTGATTTTGATAGATTACGCAACCCGCTATCCCGAAGCAGTGCCTCTGAGCACGATCTCAGCGAAGAGCGTAGCGCGGGCACTGTTTAAGGTCATCTCCCAAGTTGGGATCCCGAAAGAGATTCTAACTGATCAGGGCACGTCGTTTATGTCTCGCACAATAAGGGAACTTTACGGGTTGCTGGGCATCAAGTCTGTTCGGACCAGTGTCTACCACCCTCAGACGGATGGATTGGTGGAGCGGCTGAACAAGACTTTGAAATCCATGATTCGCAAATTTATGCACGAGGGCGAACGCGATTGGGTTAGGTGGCTGGACCCTCTGTTATTTGCTGTGAGGGAGGTTCCCCAGGCCTCTACCGGGTTTTCCCTGTTTGAGCTGCTGTTCGGCAGGCGACCAAGAGGGGTGCTGGACCTAGTAAAAGAAAGCTGGGAAGACGGTCCAAGCCCCAGTAAGAATGAAGTACAGTACGTCCTGGACCTGAGGGCAAAGCTTCACACGTTGGGGCGTTTATCACGTGAGAATTTGCTCTAGGCCCAGGAACGTCAACAGCGCTTGTATGACAGAGGGACCCGGTTAAGACAGTTCGCGCCAGGAGATAAAGTGCTTTTGTTGCTCCCCACGTCTAGTTCTAAATTACTTGCCAAGTGGCAAGTGCCCTTTGTGGTCACACGGCGAGTGGGGGATGGGGACTATGAGGTGGTGTGCTCGGATAGAGGGGGACACACTCAGATTTACCATCTTAACCTCCTGAAAGCGTGGAAGGAGGCGGGCACTGTGTCGCTGGTGACGGTGGTAAAGGACAGAGATGAGCTGGGGCCGGAGGTCTCAAAATTGGCCAATCTAACATCCCCCCTTTGTGACAGCCATCTCACCCCGTCCCAGCGCGCTGACCTGGCTGAACTGCAACAGCGTTTTGCAGATGTGTTCTCTCCCTTACCGGGGCGCACCAATCTGATACAGCACCACAGTGAGACGCAGCCGGGTGTGACGGTACATTTACGCCCCTATCGGTTGCCCGAGCATAAACGAAAAGTTCAGACAGTTCAGGCAGAATTGAAGGCCATGCTGGAAATGGGAGTGATTGAAGAATCTGGCAGTGCCTGGTGCAGCCCCATTGTTCTGGTGACCAAGAAAGACGGGGCCTTCAGGTTCTGCATAGATTATCGTAGAGTAAACCAGGTGTCCCGGTTTGATGCCTATCCCATGCCCCGGGTCGATGAGCTCCTGGATCGGTTAGGCACGGCTCAATATTTCACGACACTAGATCTGACTAAGGGCTACTGGCAGATCCCTTTATCTGCGGAGTCCAAGGCTAAGACAGCGTTCTCCACTCCGTACGGGTTGTACCAATTCGTGACGCTTCCGTTCGGCCTGTTCGGGGCTCCGGCGACATGTGGTTGGACGGAGGGAGGTACGGTATTTGGGGTACCACTTGGGCGGCGGACACGTGCGGCCACAGGTAGACAAGACCGTGGCGTTTGCAGCCTGCCCACGGCCCAAGACCAACAAACAGGTGAGGCGGTTTTTGGGGCTGGCTGGTTACTATAGGTGCTTCATACCTGACTTTGCTGACTTGACCAGCCCCCTGACCGACCTCACCCAAAAGGGGGCCTCAGATCCGGTCCAGTGGACGGGGCCCTGTCAACAGGCGTTCGAGAGGGTGAAGCAGACCCTCTGTGGGGGGCCGCTCCTCCACACCCCTGACTTTTCTCTCCCCTTTGTTCTACAGACAGATGCATTGGACAGAGGGGTTGGAGTTGTACTGACCCAGCAGGTGCGGGGCGTTGACCGCCCGATCCTCTACATTAGCCGCAAGCTGTCTGAGCGGGACGCACGTTACAGCACGCTGGAGAAGGAGTGTCTAGCGATACGGTGGGCGGTTGAGGCCCTGCGTTACTACCTGCTGGGTCGCTCCTTCACCCTCTGTTCGGACCACGCCCCCTTCCAGTGGCTCCACCGTATGAAGAACATGAACGCCAGGATCACTCGGTGGTACCTGGCGTTGCAGCCGTTTAGATTTAAGGTGGTCCACAGACCGGGGTCGCGGATGGTTGTGGCCGACTTCCTTTCCCGCTCGCGGGGGGAGTAGGTCAGGCCGGTTGGCCCTGGCCTGTGGCTGGCGGTGGGGGTCACTCGGTGGTACCTGGCGTTGCAGCCGTTTAGATTTAAGGTGGTCCACAGACCGGGGTCGCGGATGGTTGTGGCCGACTTCCTTTCCCGCTCGCGGGGGGAGTAGGTCAGGCCGGTTGGCCCTGGCCTGTGGCTGGCGGTGGGGGTATGTGGTGGTGTGGAGGGGGTGTGGGGAGGAGGTGGTGGCTCAGGTGAGCAGGTAGGGAGGGACTGATTGCTACAGCTGCAGCGAGTTGTCTGATCATGTTCTCCCTTTAAAGCAGTAGTGAGCCGGAGCAAGCTTTTGATGGCCGACTGTGAGAGAGGAGACGTGGACACTGTGTGGTGAGCTGGACAGCGCAAGTTTTGCCCTCGCGACCGAGAGCCTCGGGCCAAGTGGGAGCGAGGGAGCTCCAGACGGATTGTGGGACAATTCATTGCTGATGCGATCCTCAAATAAAGAGCTGTGGCAAATATTACTCCCTGTGTGTTTGTAGTTATCTGTGAACAGAGGTCTACAGCAGTGGAACTGCTACAGAATCATTGTCAGCCTCAGTGTTGCTTTGAGAATAATGCTTGCTAACATGCTAATATTTTCATGCTAAATATTACTGTACATGCAAAATGCCTGTTTACATGTTAACATGTGGCCTATTAACATACTAACATTCAGCCAAGGCTTTAACTGAGAATAAATACGACATACTATGCTTTAAAATGCATTAACATTAACATTTTTTGTCACTGTGTTGTACTGTCACTTCTAACCATATCTAATCTAACTTGAAGTTATCCCTATCTCTGTCCATAGCATCCCCAAATCTGACAGGACGTCCATCCATAAGAACTTGTTCATTGCTCTGATCTGCGCCCAGGTGATTCTGCTCTGCAGCGGCTCAGCCATTCACAACAAGGTTCAGGCAACTGATTTTATTTACCAATATTTAATGTTGTTACACCAAGGGGCAGACTGGGGACAGTAAAACGGTTGCTGTTGACGGATACAGTATATGAAAAATACATCCAGTTGGAAGTTGGAAATGCGACAATAGAAACAAGACAACAAAAGATACCTATTTTGTTTAGATACAAGGAAGCATGTTTTGTTCAACAGCAGTTATTAGGAGTTTCACAATAAAATTAGCTTTAATATTTTCATAAAATATTCATTTTCAATATTTTAAAAATGGTTTTGAATATTGTGCTTTCAATGTACTCACTATCCATGGCATTTACAGAAAAAAGGCTGTTGTTAGTCTACCTTTCTATACATTTAAATGTTAAAGGGATAGTTCGGATCTATTGAAGTGGGGTTGTATGAGGTACAACCATAGGTAGTCAGTGTATCACCTACGATATATGGCACGCCGCCAGTTGGGAGAGGCAAACAGGAGTCCCGATACGGAAGCTAAGCAATACCAATCCCACGTCCCATGGCACTATGTTTTAAAAGCTATCTTAATGAGACTTGAAATCTAAATCCATACTGGGGGATCCTAGTAAAACAAATGCTTTGGCATTGCAATTTGGAATACATAAGTGGTCACTAATGTCGTATCCATCAGCTAGAACACATGGCGCAGTCTTTCAGTAGTCACTCAATGGTTTGTAGTTGGTTTGACCCCTGGTCATTTGACCCCAGGTCATGTCAGGGTGGGCTTTACCCCTGGGGGCAGGTGGCTGCTTGTTGGAAATTCATCAAGTTGTTTCATAAAGGCTGACTGACCATCAGGAAGGTCATTTTTCAGATTTTAACAAGGTTTTAACACACGGATTCGAGCCAATCCAGAGCTATTTAGGTAACACTTGACAATAAGGTACACAAAAGTAGGTAGTTAATGATTAACGCATGAGGAACGAATGGTTAGTTAATGAGTAGTTACTGATTGACTGTGATTCAAGCACTAAAGTTACTGTTAAACAGACTGGTAGTTACTGTTAAATGAATGAGGAATGAATGGTTAGTTAATGAGTAGTTACTGATTGACTGTGATTCAAGAATTGATCCTTAGTTAGATGCTACTTATTAACGAATGATTACCTAACCATTATTTACCATTACAGAAGCAAATAAAGTGGTGCATCATACTGAGTGGTTAATCATTAATGGATGATAAGTTAATGATAAGTATTATTTATATTATATAACCATCTAATCAGTTTCTAAGCAGTTTCCAATGATGGCTTATCAGATGTGTGTGTGTGTGTGTTTTATTTTTTGTAAAAAAAGAGTACGTCATTAAATTTCTGAAAACCTTAAGAGTTAACATTAAACATTAAGAGTTTCAAAATATGGGTGTATGAAAAATGTACATGTGTAGATCCTAGATAAATTTTTTTAGTCTGTCAGCTAAACTTCCTTTTGGTTCCCACAACCGTTCCTGTGCAAATGTGGATTGGATTTTTGGAGGTGGAAAATTTTCCTCACAAAACTGACCCTTGCAAATTAGAATTCATAGTAATATGCAATCAACCGAATTCCCCCTTATATGCACTACCAAAAAGGAAACTACGTTCTTGGTATTTACTTTGTGACATGGAAATTGAAGTTAATTCATTTTTACTGTTAAGGGCGTGTCACTTAAAAGCCTAATCTAAATGCTTGAAATGTGAAATGTAACGTGTGTCTGCATGCCTGTGTTGGTGTGTTTTGTAGGTGGCGTGTACACTTGTGGCGGCACTGCTCCATCTCTTCTTCATGGCAGCATTTAGCTGGATGCTGGTGGAGGGTCTGCTGCTCTGGAGCAAGGTGGTTGCAGTCAACCTAAGCGAGGAGCGTCACATGAAGTATTACTATCTCATCGGCTGGGGTACAAAGGCTTAAAAATAGCCAAATCACGATTGCCCATTTTATTTTTATTTTTTTATTTATGTTGTTTTGGATTGACATGAATCTGATGTCAATTTGTTTTATAAACCATATTTGTAGGAAATATAAGAAAATACTTTTCTTAAACTATAATAGATTTTTGTCTGATGTTTGTGACCATTTGCATCACAATTGTGTCTTAATGAATTTCTCCCTCCCTTCTGCATTTTGCTCCTAACCCTTATCCTAATTATCTATGTCTTGGTACTTTTATTCTTCTCCTTTATTCTTCTTCACCTCCTCTCTCTCTCTCTCTGTTTTTCTTTTATTCGCCTCCCTCCCTCCAGGTCTGCCGGTATTGATCGTCACCATCACGCTGGCATCAGCCTCAGGCAAATACTCGGCCGACGGCTACTGTTGGCTCAGCGTCCAGAATGGTGTTATCTGGGGCTTTGCTGGGCCCGTCATCTTCATCATCATGGTCAGAAAATTAAATCCTCATCATACCATGTAGTCTGTTCTGGTTGAAATGGTTAAAATATATAATAAACCATTTTATTGGTATTTTCTTTACTTACTTATTTCAGTACACCTCTTCTCTGCTCATATCTCTGTCAATTTTCCTATGCCTTTTCTCATTTCCTTTTTTTCAGGTGAATATCTTTGTACTGACCAGGGTGGTAGTCATCACCATCTCCACAGCCAAGAGAAGGTCCATCATGTTGGCCATGGGAACCAGTCCTGTGGAACAAACCTATGAGCAAATCAGGTACAAACCACAAGGAGGCGCAATTTTTCCTCTTTTTCCTCTTTTGGAGCAGACAAGCTGTAGTCACTGGGCGTCAAATAAAAAGCAGCTGGAAGATTTTATATTGGATTTGTCATTTTAAAACAGCAAGCCTCATTTATCAAACTATATATGGCATACATTTTGAATGGATTACATTAGTGCTTTTCACATAAAAGGCTTCAATCTTCATTTTTTCATTGTCGACAAGATACAGAAAATATATATATATATATTTAAAGTTTTCTGATGTGTTGGGCCAGTATTGGCTTTTTTGAATTTAAAAGCTCTCATTGACCTGGCATTTTCATTTATTTCCAGTGTGTTGACACAGCGTTATTTCTGAACCCTCGCATCTAAACAGTTTATTAATTATTAGTTTATAATCCTTATACTGAACTACTTGGAAGGACAGTAACAGTTGAAGCGGTGTTATTAATAGTTTTATGAAGATTGTGAATTTTAGGGGGAACCTCTGAGTACGTGTTAAACACGTATAATATAAATGAAATATCATCTCTCAGCAGCTAATTCAAGTATTGGCCCCAATTCAAGTGTGCTATTCTGAAATGATCTCTGAAATATTTGGATGGAAGAATTTCTTATATCTTGCACTGGTGGGATGCAATATATACATTTTAATTTTATATATTTAATCTAATACTGTATGTGTTGCAGATTAGGGTTGAATGAGAAAAGCAATAGTTTGGGTTTTGCAATATACAATTAAATAATAAAAAGAAAGTAACGTGTAGCTCTGTATGCTCCTCATAAATCCACACAATACACTTGTTTGCTTGTTTTATTTGTTCTATGTCTGTCTGTTGAATTATTAATGAGGATTGTGATTGGTCATTTAACGTGCAGGCAGAGTTTGTAAAATGCAATTCAATTCAAATAACTGCATGGTATTTATCGGATGGACTAGAGCATTTGTGAGATTTCTAATGAAAAGTTAACTTTACTTGTTTGGTGTTTACCTAAACTTACCTTGTCACATTGAGTTCTTTGACTATTGCACTACGATGTCAAAACAATTTCTCGTTGAGCCTTATCACTGCTGTCTTTGCTAATGTCTTTTGCTTCCTTTTTATTTGGCACTGGTGTTAGCTCATCAGAGTGAAACTCTGCTTGCGTGTGATCCAGTAGATTTCCCCCAGCAGGCTTGTATATGATCCTATCAGTGAAAATCATTTTAAAGTGTATATGTTTTTTCACTACCTCAGTCCACCGGGGCTTACAGTGGGTGCTTTATGAAGGTTCTCAAAGCCGGCCTTGAACCATTTGGCACCCCTGGGTGGCAGCCGTCTCGGAAACTCAAACACATTCCTCCGCTAAATAAACTAGGGCTTGCTGCCTGCCATGTCACACACGAACACACACACAGCTGGTGCGGTTTGGCGGTCACCTGAGCGGGAAGATAATTCCACTCTAAACAGAATTAAAGCGGATTAAAGGTGGGAAGTTGTCACCCCATGAGCCTTTCCAGCCACACAGTGTTGTATATGGAACAACCAGCCTGCCAAAGTCGCTCAGTTTTGTCCAAAAAGAACTGAAAAGTTGAGAAACACAGAATTGAGCTCAGGACGATTAGGGAGGAAGTACAATTTTTAGGGAATACTTAAATTAATTTTATCTGGTTTGGTGTAAGTTCAGCTCAGTCAAACAGTTCAAAGTGTTTATGGTGTGTGTGTCATTTTATTATTTTTTATTTTCTATTGGTGCTGTGTGTGTGTGTGTGTGTGTGTGTGTGTGTGTGTGTACAGGGCGGCAGTGAAAGCAGTGTTGGTGTTGCTGCCCATCCTCGGATTGACATGGCTATGTGGTGTCTTGGTGCCTTTCTCCATTGTCATGGCCTACATCTTCATCCTTCTCAACTCCCTCCAGGTACACACACACACACACACACACACAGCACCAATGGAAAAGAAAAAATAATAAAATAATTGACGGGCATAATCTGTGATCCAAATGTTAACATAAGGTTTGCCTCAATACTTGTATTCATTACATGCAGGATTGACACAGCATTATTGATTTATTTTTAATACATTGACTAACAATAAGGAAACTAGAACATCTGAAGTAATCTGGCATACTGTTTTTATAAATGTAAACATACCTCCGTTTGCTATCGTCAAAAATAAGACCGACTGGATTTTTGAAATACCTGAATCCTAACGTGCATCCCACTCTGATGTGCAGAAGCACTGATGGTAACAGAAATACAGCTTGAGTTTTGCTACCTAAACATTCTTGAAAACAGCCAAGCATCTGTTATAACCTGTTGTAATAAAGTAGAACAAGTGTAAGACAAAAAAATGCCACAGCTAAAACTTGTGCCTGAGCAACTTCAAATAAACTTCAACAGTTTATAGACTGTAAACAGTTTTTTTTTTTCTTCTTCAATGAGAAACAGAAAGGTTTTCCATTATACAATGTAATTCTTCCTTTCTCTCGTGGTGAGGGCACACAGACTGTCAAGGTTTTTATTTGTCAGTGTAAAGGCTGAGACAGAAAGGGGGGGAGGGGGGGGAGCCTTGGTCTGGCTTGTGTTAAGCAGGTGCTTCATTTTAACAAGGAAAGGTGATTTGTGTTGTTTGTTTGATTATTTCTGCTTTATGTGTTCAGAGGTCAGCATTATTTTTGTTGTTTGTGTCTTATCAGCGTTGATTTTCTGCTTTTAGTGCTGAAATTTAACGGGTCGTTTTTTTTTGTTGAGAAAGGAATACTTTTTTAAGTCACTGTTAAAATATACATATTAAAATGATAACAAATTCTGCCTCGGGTAGTATACCTTTAGGCATCACAGCTTTATTTGAAAAAAAATGGTCACAACTTTGTGAAATATTGGTTTTCCCATGGAAAAAAGTAACCCCTTTGTTTTCCCACTGCACTGCAGTGATGAAGGAGGAGGTGAGGATGAAATCATGTAATTCTCTGAATGCGGCAGGCAGCCCCACATTACCCAGCTTCCCCAGCATGTCCAGATCCGCCGCTGCGATTTGTAGTGGTGTTTTAATCAGCTGTATCTTCAATTGAGCTGTATATTTAACGAGAAAATCAATAAAGGTTTTAGCTTCAGTCTGATCATTAAGCAAGGTCCCTAGGTTGCCATAAATAGTTTCTGTTTCCCCCTCATATCTAATTATATTTTTTCCATGTCGGTAGTAATTAATACTGAAGGTTTTTCTAGGCTCTTATTATACGACTTCACTGCTTCACATGTTAACACGTCATATGGATTTATATTTTGTTTTATGCATCTGTCTGTCTCTATTCGTTCAGCTGTCCACCTGTCTGTCAGTATGCCCACCTCTCAAATATGTCTTTCTGACAATCTGTTTGACTCTCTTAGTTTAAATGTAACAACACAAAACAGCTGTGTTAATCATTATCTTCTCCTGTCCTGATAGTCATATTGCAAATGAAAGTACATTATAAAACAAACATTGCAGCTGTGGCCTCCTTATCAGACCTGATCCTTAAACATCTCTTCTCAGTACAACATTAACAACCCAATTTTAAGAAAATACCAACACCTTGCCTTGTGCTACCTCTTTTGCCTGTTGCGCATTGCTTATTCCATACCTTTGGTCATGCATGCTACACATGGCAAGAAAATACCAATAAATTAAAAAACAAAATAACCCAGATCATTTGACATGTGTTTGTGTTATGACATTTTGTATAAAAACAATCATGAGCCCCAGAGGATGACACCACCAAGGGATTGATATTTTGTGGTTCTGAGTGGAATATCTTAACAAACTATTGATGGATTTTTACAGATAGTTCAGCAAGTCGGACTTTTGTATTCAGTGAAATATCTCAACAGCTAGAGTGAAATGTCTATGGGAAGGATTTCTGAGAGATTTACAAAGATTCGTGCTCTCTTAGGATCCGACTGAAATTGTTGATCCCCTAACTTTTCCCTCGGTGTCACATGTTGACATTTTTTGTTTTTTTATTGAAATGTCTGAACAACTATTGGCTAGATTGCAGTGAAATTTAAAACAGACATTAACTTCCCCAGGGGATGAATTTTTAAAATGTTGATCACCTAACCTTCGAACTAGCGCCATCATCCGATGCCATTGGCCTCAGCTGTACTTCTTAGTCAGTGCTAATTAGCAAATGTTGTCATGCTAACATGTTAAACTAAGATGGTAAACATTATACCAACTAAACATCAACATGCTAGCATTAGGATTTTCAGTGTTAGCATGCTGATTAGCTGAAAGCATTGCTGGGCTTAACAGAGCTGTGAGCATGGCTGTAGTTTTGTTGCAGCATTGTTTTCCTTTACCTTAATGATCCAATACGTTAAGACTCCACATTACAATAGACCAGTGTTGTCCTATAGAACAAAGTCTTGCTCTCTTCAATGCCACTGATTTGATCCCTTTGGGAGGGAGAGCACAGTTGAACATAGTCCCACCATAATTGCTACTCATACAGATGATGAAATATGTGAAACTTTAACAATAGTGCATGCAAAACCATACTGGCAGGCAGGGGATAAAAAAAATTAAATAAATAAATAAAAATGCTCAAGTTTTTAGGAAATCGTTTTTTATTTGCAGCTGTTGTATTTTCAATGGGGCCAGCCAAAGCAACATAAAGCTTAAGCGGCAAGCCTTTACTGTTAAATCAATAAAACAGATAATGTTGACAAGCCTTTTTCATTGCACTCCCTCATGCCCTCCCTCCTCCTCCTCTTCCCCCTGCATTCTGACAACACTGTCTGACGTGTCTCTGCTGTTGCTGTTATTTCTCTCAATAGAGACCTGAGCAGGCCGTTTTGAGCAAATATACTGTAGACCTGGCATAAATGCATGTCTGCTGCACTGACCTCAGCAACCAGGGCTTTTGATTACTTGTGTTTCATTAACTGATGGCAGATGATGCTCAGTTTGAGTGAAAGTAGCATCCAGGACATAACTGTATCTATTATACAGTACTTAATCAGCACTTCATCACTTATACACAGAAGTTGTTTAAGTTGATTAATGTTTGGCCGACCAAAACAAGAACACAACTAAGCATGTTTGCTGGTCATTATGAAGCCCCTTATTTTTACCTGTAGTTCATGCAGCTAAAGAGGGATGCTGTTGTGACTTTTAGGATTTTCACCAAACTCAATTATTCATGTAGTGTGAACGTGGTGCATACAGAGTTTTGACTGGATATGCTGTTCCTCTGAGTTGATTCTAACTTCTTACTCTGAGCCACTAGTTTTTATGAACATCTTCACCATAAATACAGGCATGCCTCATCTGCTTCCTTATAAAGCTAGAGATAAATAGGTGTGTGTGTGTGTGTGTGTGTGTGTGTGTGTGTGTGTGTGTGTGTGTGTGTGTGTGTGTGTGTGTGTGTGCGCGCGTGTGTGTGTGTACACACGTGTACGCGAGAGAAGAGGGACGGGGGGCTCTTTGGGTAGCCCATAAATCGCTCCACCCTTCATCATCCAATCTCTGGGCAATGTCATTCAAAACCCCCGCACTATCCATTACCTGGGTATAATAGGCTCCTGGCCATGCAGTGTCCATCTTATTATTAGCCCATAACTTTAAACTATCAATAACTTTGAGCTGTGGAGGGGGGAAGAGAAAGGAGGAGAGGGAGAAAACAGTAGAGAGGTGAAGGAAGTTAGGGAGTCAGAAAGAAAATGTTAGGGTAACGGTTGTTCTCCGCAAGTTGTTGAAAGAGCAAGTGAGTCCATGTGGTTTGTTTTGGTAACTTTGCCGACAAGGTTTTTGTCAGGAAGGTATCCTTTTCTTTCTGTTATGGCGGTTTGCTGCCTGTGGAGGGCAACCCTGTGCCTTGTCATTACAGTGTGGAAATATAGAGAAATCAATGAGAGAATTTATTTTAGCAGATTCATTCACATTGCATTAAGGGCTTTTATATCACAGAACTGGTGACAACAATGTTTTTGTATTTTCGACTGGTGAGTGGTAATGAGATTTTACAGGCATTCAGTAAAGCTTTAAAAGTGATTTATCATTTCACTTAGTTAATCTGACTTTACAAAAGAAAACTGTATACGTCTATGATTAATGCAGGAAATTGTATAGTTTGGTAATTCATAATTTTAAAAGAAAATGACACACAGTGTTGACCTGACATACTTTCTGGTGTCACCAGCTTGAAGTGGTGACACTATTTTAATAACGGCGCTGTGAAATAACAGCTCTTTTTCAGATTTATATAGGACCTTTTTTTAGATAAATAAGCAATGTCAATCAATGTTATTATTTTACACTCCTTCTGAATGTCTCTCCTTTTAAAATGTACAAACTGCTTTTCATTTGCATTACAGTTTGTTACATATTGCATTATTTTCATTTCCACGAGGGTTACTTTTGTCACATGTTAAAAGTGGGGATTCAAATAATGCACAGATTCTAATCAGACCATCCAAAGCCATATTAGACACCAAATAATGCCAAGAACAATTGACTGGAAAAGTGGCCTCTTAGCTGAGGCAGTTTTAATGCAACTTAAGGCTTCAATATGAATATTGTTTCCATTGAAACAAATGCAGAACCCCCTTCTTCCATTAACACACACTAACACACTTGGCTAGTGGTGCATGACATCATAGTGTAAAGATATAGATGTGATCATTACGGTGTTGCTCTACTTATTGATTTTTGCCATATGAGATATTTGGTGTGTGAGTAAGCAAAGCTTTTGTAACATCAGAAGTGATTGTTTGAGAAGGGGTGATTTTTCTTTTTTGTCAGTCCTATAGTTTAGTTACTACAAAAACGTATTCCTACTTCAGTCAGTTGGGTTTATTCCCTGTGTAGCTTAATGCACAAAGCATTATCACTGTCAGATTGGGAAAAGCTCAGAGTGATGAGTTTATCAGCCTTTTATTAAATATAACCTAATACTAGCCAGTAATTCCAACCACCTCTGTTATCATTGACCACAGCTGGGAAATCAGAGATCAAATTTAATCTTTATACATTTAGTTTGTCATTAAATTTCATTGACATGTGTTTTTTTTTTATTATTATTATTTGGGTTGGGTGATCATTACATATTATTGAGTGGACTTAATATGTGGAGTAATATGTTGACCATATTGTGATTTGTTTTAGTTCTGCTCAAAATTATTGATTTGGGTTAAGCACACAAATTAACAAAATGTAGCACTGAAGTTTTTGCTTTACAAAAAAGACATTCCACTTGCTCTTTCAGAGGCTTTTCTACTAAATAGAGATTGTGGTAAATTACTGTCAGTTTTTGGAATGCAACTAATGAATGTCAGACTGGATGTTGAACTGACTGCAGCTGTAACACAGAACCATTGATATCAGTATCAGCCTTTCACAACCCATAACCATTCCCACTTTGAAGATGTGGCCCCTTAAGGTGGAGAATCCCACCCAACGTGCATTCCAGACCTCACAACGTCAGATGCATAGATTTTATTTTAATTCTTCAATTTTTTTTTATTTAAGAAAACAATTTTTTTAACAAATTTGACAGATTGCTAGGACGACACGCACATCCTTGTTATGATTTTCAGTGATTGGTAGGCCATGAAGTAGCAAATGAAGCATCTGAAGAATACTAAATGTGAAAAATGCCAATAGAACTAGTATTTTCATAATTTTGCTCTATGCTTTTGCCTATATGTCCCTTATGTTATTTAAATGTAAATTAACTGTATTTATATAGCACTTTTCTAGTCTTAACGACTACTCAAAGTGCTTTAACATAGTACAGGCACCATTCGCACACATTTATATACTTTGGCTGAGGCTGCCATACAAGGTGCCACCTGCTCATCAAGTAATTCAGATGAACATTCACACAATATCTTGCACACAAAGTGTCTTGCCCAAGGACACTTCGGCATGTGACCGCAGGGCCAGGGATCGAACCACCGACCTTGCGATTAGACGACCACCTGAGCCGCAGCCGTTGTCAAGTCCAGTAATGAGACCACGCTCAGACCCATCTTAGTAAAACAGAGGTGGTCTGCACCTTGAATTTTACAAATGTTTGAAGCAGCAAGGGCTTTGCCTGGCCACACATCAGTGTAAAAGAAAAGTGGGTCATACATGCAAAAATTAGAGCTCACGTTTCAGTAAGATGATCACATAACACAATAAAACTAAAATATCAACTTTATACATAAAAATCATTCAGTACTTGTCTTAAAGAAAACCTGTCCCCTATAAAAGACACATTGAGTATAAGTGAAAGAATGAGTGACCGATGAGATACATTTTCTGATGTTTAGTATCCACACAGTTTTCTCTGATTGGTGTCCGTAAATTACGTTTTGTCGCTGCCTACTTGTGCTATGAATATATCATAGCATAATTGCTCCTGAATATGCCTATGCTTTTAAGATCAATCTTGATTCTAAAATATTTCCACATGTGTAAGAATAAGTCAGTGATCTGTACAGATGTAGGCTTTTATGTTTATGTTTTTATTTTTCGGTTATTCGGCAAAAAAAATAACATAGCATTTGTTAATGAGGCCTGATGATTTTTACAGGGAGCTCTTATTTAAGTAGTTAGGCCTTAACAGATGGTAGGCAAGAATGAAAACTTTCCTACATGCTATAAGTGGGAGAAAGTGTGCCCTTAATATTACCTTGAGTCAACCTGCAGTTTTGAGGCTCTTGTAAAAGCCAAAGAAAAGCCATCTCCATCCTTGTTGTTCATCTAGAAAACTAAATAAATCAAATGTTAGTGAATCCATATTGGGGTCTCTGTTTTGCCTAACACTGTCACTTATTAATCAGGTGTGATTTGCTCTTGTTGCTGTCTCGAAGCAGTGTGGTTCATGCGTCCTAAAAAGCCGGTGCATCAAAAATATTCCTCCTACAAATTATAATTTCAACCTTTACTTTAACTTTAACCCCATACTGTCCAAAATAGAGTTAGAGAGCATTCACTATTAAATTGGCCAGGTAAGTAATAAACTGCAAAAAAATGTGCTGAGAGCAAAAACAGAGAATAAACCAGTGGATGAAAAGAGGTTTTGGTCGGTGATGGATTATTTGTGTGTCTCTGTTTGTGTGTGATCCTGTACTTCCAATCTTGTTAAGACCAGCGTGAATTTTTTATGCAATGCCCTGATAAGTATTGTTAAGTGTGTGTGCATAGTTTGTGTAACCACTTGTCACCACTTCCCACAACCCCCTACAGACCAAGGAGTTAGAAGTTATTTTCATTTCTCATTTGGCAGAAGAAACAAAAACAACAGAACTTGATTCCAGTTTCCCAGTCAGTCATCTGCAGCCCACTCATCTGGACCTGCACAACCGGCCCATTCAAAGACCCATTTTTCCCTTCCTGCTTCCCCTCCCTATTTCTTTTTTTTCCTGTTATACCGTGTTGTAACTGAGACTCTCACGGTTTTTGATGATTGATAATAATACTGTAAATGAGATACAGTGGCTGATATTTTGCCAATATTTAGTATTTTTTTTAAAATGTGATTTATTTAATGCCCTCCGAAATGACCAGGATTCCCAGACAAGGCTATTACTGACAGGATGGAAAAGCCAATGAAACAGCATTCAGACCCTCATGGACACCAAAACTTGCCACTGAAACACAGAACAATGTTATTTATATCAGGGTTTTTTCCCTTTTTTAAATTGAATTATTTTAGGGTAAGCAGCTGCTTCAGACAAGGTGACCCAGCACCACTATTCAATGGCAGGAGAAATATACTTACTGCCAGTAAACAAGAGATCAAACCAAACATATTAAAACAAAATGAAAGAAAAAAAGGTATGCAAAACAAAATCACATTATTTGCAGGGTTTAATGTTGACTTGTTGATAGCTAATATTAAGATCAGCAAATTAGATTGACATTTTTGGATTAAACATTCCAAAAATGTTCACAGACGTATAAGAAATATAATTTTGATGGCAAAATCCACCAGGATTTTGTACACTGGTAATTTGAGGGCATTCACTTTTATGTAGGTGGATTATATGTATGGTTATAAGTAAAGTTACCACACAATTTTTCATTTAAGTGCTCAATATCAGCAAACCTTATATCTGTAATTGGTTGTGTAACCCAGTCCTTGCTGCCTAGTCACACACTGTACATGTATACATACACATACAGAGACACGTGCAGGGGCATACACGCATGCATGTCAAACTTCTCACCGGTCTGATTATGGAGGGAAATGTTTTTCATTTTGGATTGTTTGAGAAAGCAGGAACCACATTCCCTTGGCGTTTTCATTCAGAGTTGGCTGCATCTCACATCACGCAATTTAAAACAACGGCCATCTCTCCCAGTGGAGTGGAGTTTACCGTATGTAGTGGGACACCAAGCGATTTGGTTAATATGCTCTTGTTTGAGGGATATCTTTATCGAAAGCAAAGACACACTTTAGCTGTTCTGTCGACATACATCATGTTGACTATTACTCTGACAAACTGTGATAATAGGATATAGTGCGAATGTTTTCATCCTTTGCTGACAAAATTACATACATTTATATACATACTTTATGCTTTATATACTCGGAAAGCATATATGCTTTATACGCTAATAATTACTTTTGATTAGTTTTTAGTTTTTCAAAATTGAAAAATACAGCACTAAATTAACTTATAATTAATCTTTCTCATACTGCACAAATGTTATTTCGCATTAATAGTAGCCTTTAATTACAAACCAGACACTTCTGTATTCTATATGTTTTAAAATACACAATTTAATAAAATGATTGCAAATAATACTTAGACAAAAAGATTGTCTTGTGTTTAGGAATTAAAAAAACAACTACGCAAGGGTGATGAAAACTTAAGTTAATATAGTCATAGGTAAAATCATGGAGATTTATTTATAAATCCATATTTTAATTAGTGTCTTGGATAATTATGAGGTGGGGTTTAAAAACAAACAAATAAATGCACCACATGATTGTTTGCATTCCATTGCCTGGGAAAATAACTTTCCCTTTGAAAAAGAGTCCACTGTTTGCGTTGCATCCACAATTACCAGCCGCGGCATTAAAACAACATTCAAACGGGATACCAAGGTCAGCACTGACTCCCACCACGCTTCTCTGAGATGGCACTTATAATGAGGATGTAGCACAGCTTTTTTAAGTAGTGTATTTATAGTGTGTTTTGTCTCAACTTGTTCTTATTTTTTCCCTTTTGTCTCTTTTCATCTTTTGCTGTATTTTTATATTTCTTGTTTGTTTTTTAAAGTTTGAACAGCATTAACATTAGAGCTCTGTTGCACATTTCATAATGCTGTATGTTCACCTTCTTGAAGGGTAGATTTCTTACAGACAGAGGCTTAATTCAAGATATTGGCATCAAGGTTTTTATACGTAAAAGCCCTTGTAAAAATCACTCAAGTACCCTTGAAACGAACTGAAACGGAATCAGTAAAAGAAGCTGTTAAACAATAGCAAACTATATTCTCTTTTCCTGTAAATATTAAGTCTGGGAGTGAAGAGACGGACAAGCAAAAGTGAGAAAGGAGCGGCTGTAATTTAGATGAGAAGGGACTGATTTTTGGGGCGAGATGAAATACTATCGGAGAGCTCAGTCTTTAAAAACTGGCCTGGTAAAATAAAGCGGTGAGAATAATAGGCTTCCTGTCAAAATAGGCGAGAGAATTCCTGTCATTGCTCACGCCGGCACCCCTAAGACCTCTCCTTGTGTTAAACCTGCTGGCATTTATTTGCCTTAGAATTACCTGCCAGCTCAATTTAGTAATAGCCTGTGTCATAAGAAAGCAAACCATCCCCTTTGCCCCTGCCCTACAATACCTGTATGTCTGCACTTCTTTGTGTGTGTTTGCGTGTGTGTGTGTGTGTGAGGGAGGGAGGGAGGGAGAGAGAGAGAGAGAGAAAGCAAGAGAGTATACTCTAATGTGCCTACTTATTGCACCTTTGTGTTTGTATTTTAATCTGTGCTTTGATGCATTGAGTGATACGTGTGAGTTTCTATGATTTTATGTTTGTGTGTGTGCGTATATGCATGTCAACAGGCGTGTTATTCCATCAGCTGACTCCCAACTTCATGACCTCACTTCCCCCCCCCTCTTGTCCAACCCACACAGGAACAACTCCGACACCCAAAATTACCCATGTCGAAACAATGACCGTTCTATTTATAAGTTCAACGCCTTGCTTTTTGTATTGGCTGACACCATTCCATGTACAAACACACACACATACACACACACACACACACACACACACACACACACACACACACACCAGTGATGGCTGGTGATGACTGGGTTAGGGATAGTCCTGGTTTCCCTTACCCTGCCACTTTGCAGCAGATCTGTAGATTTGCCCGGCTTTGATGTATACTTTGTGGGTAATTAGAGAGAACTGGGTCAGCACAGGGCAAGAAAGCAAAAACCCTGTTGTTCTTCTAGTGGGTGGGTGGCAGGGGGTGGTTTGATCGGGTGGATGATGGGGGTGAGGGTGACAGGAGGTTAAAAGGCTGTCAAATATCAATTCAAGCTTACAAGTGAGCCATTTTGTTTTTGCTGCATTGAGGTTAAAGCAAATAAACGCTGCTGTCTCTCTCTCTTTCAAAATTATTCCAATAGATGGAAAATGTGATGTGTTTTCTGCAGCATTATATGAAGTTATAATAATAAATTGCTAATTGTCTTACAAACTGGTTTGTAAAATGAGAGAGGCAGTGTAGTTTAACTTAGCACATGGTTGCCATGGGCCAAGCAGCTGAATTGATCCCCATTAAGTGAAGGTCTACTGTTCCTAAATCCAATATTACTCAGTTTTTATGTTTTTTATTGTAGCATCTACAACTGTTCAAGATATAAATAATAATTAAACTTAATAATAACTTTATTTAGGCTTTGTCAGCTGGCCAGTTTGATCAGTTGTATCTCTACAAAAATGATGCATTTTTGGACTGAAAAAGAGTGGTTTAAATGTGTTACTGTACATATAGAAATGCATAATTTTTTTCCATTGTAAAAGACTTTTTGCACAATTTGATTCATTTAGTCGCTATAATACTTTGGACCTGCCTAAAAACAAAGCTGGCAAAACATATGAGATAATATTGCTGTCTAAGTGACTAATAAAAAAAATTTGATTTATTTTCACTTTCATGCCTGTTCAAGAATGAAAAGGTGGAATGTTGAATAGGTTAAGTGGGGAAAAATGTGAAATATCATCCTTTGTTGAGATGCATCTGTCAAAAGCGTCAAGCATAAATTAACCTAGACTTCACCTATAGAATAGTCACAATATTAAATCCTGATTGATTGATAGTTTGCCAAATAATTGACGTGTGTACAGTATATCACTATCAAACTCAATCATGATGTGTTTATTTCTGAAGCAGGCGCACGTCTTTTTAAATGAACATCTATTTGAAAATGCAATAAATTGCAACTTTACCAGTCAATAACTCAATTTAAACATGACAAGGGCCCCTTTAAAACTTTGATTAACGGTACTAGTGGTGGACAATAATCAAGGCAACAACCTGTATACATGGGCAGATCATTAGGAGACTTTTTAGCACAATGTAAATCCCATGCAGAGATGATTTATCGGCAGTGTGTGGAGGTGTCTGGGGAGCAGGGCGGCTACCTGTGTATTTTACTGCCATTACAGCATTGTGTGAAAGTAAACAAAACAGTGGCGATGGGAGCTGGGGAACAACAGCTCTGGCAGCAGGACACTGATTGGGATGTTGATGTTGATCGTCCCTACTGGCCTCTTGCCCTTCCTGCTGTGGCCCCTGGCTTGTCCCCGACAGATACCCTAGGCCATTTCCCATGCGCGTCAACGCACATATATACACTCTTCCCTGTAAGTGTTTACAGCCACATGCTGATTCCTGTTAATCTGCTTCTTGTCGGGACAGAGTGCAGGGGGGGTCCTGGTGGGTTTGTGTTGGACTGGGGAGGCAGCTGAAGGTGGGTAAAACATTCACACACACAACCTGAAAGCCCCGTCTGACAGATTGCACCAGGCCTGGACTTCTTTTTACACTGAGCAGATGTGGTCTCCCACTTGTTTTCCTTAGTAATTATCCCTCATTAAGTGAAAGCATGTGCCAATCAAACAGCTTGGAGAGTGAGAGCAGGGCCTGGGCCAGGGCAGAGAGAGAGAGAGAGAGGGAGGTAGAGAGACCTAAAATCCTCTTCTCCACAATTTTTTTAAAGCACAGTGTCATTTCAGAGTCATTACTAGATTAAAGGCAAGCCTTGCCGTGGTGCGAGAGAGCTTCAACAGCTGCAGCACTGGCATTATTATGGCTCATTTGACTTTCTAGTGGTTACAAATTTGATGATTATCACATTTAACACTTGCCATGTTCAATTATAGCTTAATGCCATGTAGACTTCCATCTTAAAAGGGTTTTTACTGTCATTAATCTGCATTACCATCAAGGCATGATTTATTTGATGTAAGACTATTACACTTAATTGAAATTGAATAGGGCCTTTTTCTTTGGGAAATATTTAAAGCATAATTAAATGTATTTCTTATATTAACAACATATCAAAGTATATCCTGTAATGTGAAAGTGTTGTTATTTTGGTGCCTGTCTTAGTGAAAAACAACAGTCAAGTCTTCGCCTTCCCTAGGTTTTGGTTTATCGTCTGTCTATCTGTCATTTTATTAGATAGATAGATCTTTATTGTCATTGCATACATTTTTTTAAATCTTGGGCATCCACTCTCAGCACACAAGCTCACAAAATTCAATTGTACATTAATAGTGAAACGCATCATGACAGAGAAGTCAAAAATCTTGCAAGCCAAAGAGACGCAGATTTTCTTTAATGTGAATTTGCAAAAAATAAAACGGTGACTTTAAAAACAAACATTGGACTTAAATTCGACAGGTGGTAAATATGATTACACTTTGATGCCCATGTTGCTCTGTTTCTGGTTCTGTCGAACCTTTGGAAGGAAATTCTTTGCTAAAACATGAGTCAAAAGAAGTTGATATAGTATCATGACTCATGTTGTGCCCTCTAGTGGTCACAAGTCACAAGTCTAATGCAGCTTCACGTCCGCCACAACTTCCCTCATATACTCTTTGTCCTATATGTACATGTGATCTTTATTGTGAACTGTGAGTGGAAATGTGGGGAAAGCGAACCTCCATTCCTAAAAACTTTTTTTATGCAAACTCTGTCTGATTGGAGTGAAAACCTGAGAGTTAGTAATTTTAAATTACCTGATAGAAAATGATGGATGTAATAGAATTTAAATTTTTTTTCAAAACCCATGTGTCCCACCATCCTTTTCAGACAGTGACAAAAACATCCTCACAACAAAAAGGGCTGGTAGAAAAGAGACAAGTCTCCTCCAAAAAATAAAAGAGAAAAAGCTTTAAAAAAAAAAACCTGAAGATATATGAAGTCTTCATGTCGATGAACTACCATTCATTTTCACTTTGAAGTCCTGCGAACCGTAGTGAAGTGTGATTGCATGTGACAGTTGCCGAGTCTGCTGGTTTATCATGATGGATACACCCTGCCACCTTGGTGTTGCTGGAGCATACATGTACGCACATGCACGCACTCATGTACGCACGCACATACACAAATACATGGATACACACAGAAGTGGGTTTATTAAGGCATGTACGTATACATGAACACAGACATAGAATCACACATACGACCCAAATCTTATTCTCTCACACTTGCATACAGAGACAAGGTTCTTTTATATCCACTTTTAAATTGTAAATTTTTGTACATTTCAAGACTTTCTTTTCAGTGTAGTCATCTAAGCTACCATCTAACTTTTAGTTTACATGTTTTCTGACTTATTTAAATCGATTTAAATTTTTTTTTTTTTTATTGCATTTCAAAAAAAATACCCAGATGAAAGTACTTTATACAGTTATGCACAACTTTCTATGCCCACCCAACCCCCACTCCATGGCGCAGCAATGCCCAAAACAAGTACATGTAAAAACTAAAGTAAGTAAAATAAAAGTTAATTGACAATTGTAAATGTGAACGGTGAAAGGGTAAGAAAAAAAAGTTAAAAGCTTAAGAAAAACAACAAAGACAACATTAAAAAAATTACATGGTTTGACACTTTTGACAGTAGGCCTTATCACATTTTAATTTTAATTGTAGGAATCTTTTTACTTACATTTTGAATTTTTCAAGGCGTTTTGAAGGTACTTGTGTTCGGGGAATTATTTTCTGCTTGCAGTTATCTATTATAATAATAGAAAAAAAAATGGGGTTGAGACTAATTATTTTTGATCCCGTTTGAATTGAGCCATGAATTACACATAAGGTGTTCATCAATTTAAAAGATCATTTTGTCAGTGAAAAAGTCACAATTTGTTGTAGGTTTGTTGAAGTCCCCGTTCGTTTTGTATGAAACCGCTCCGTGAACTACATATCTCGTCTCTGAAAATGTATGTCACCTTAGATTCACGGCTCGCTCGCTCGCTAGCTAGCTAGTTAGCTCAGCTAGTTAGCTCAGCTATGTTCCACAACACATGTAACGTTATCTTACATGAAGTTTTTTATCCAGCAAAGTTTTATCAGCCGAGAAGCGGAAGAAGGAGCAAGATCCATTACTTGTGTGAGTAACTTTACATCCCAGTATGAAACACACTCATAGCTTCAGCGAGATGTCACCCATGCGACTTTGAAGTGTGTAGTCTTTCTAATTACGCACTTTCACAGTCTTATACTTCAGCAGTTTTATGACAAACTGAGACTTTCTTGACTTGCAAAATTATCTTTTAAATTGATGAACATCATATGTTTAATCCGTGGCTCAATGCAAATGGCATAACAAAATTAAAAAGTCTTCCCGTATACATATTTTTTCTGAAATAAGGTCCCATAGTGGTCCACCGGAAGGGGAGGGACTTTGCCTCTCTATTAAACAAATATTACCACTCACTTTATGAAGAAAAAAAAAACGGTTTAAAGTGCATAATTTCTTGATATCCAAATAATGTATCTGTGGTCATTTACATTCCTAACACATACAAGGTCACAGCAACAGCACAACAATGTATCACAAGACTCACTCGTTGACAATCCACACCACTAAATAAGCGAAATATACTCTCGCTCTCTTTCTGTCTCCTCACTCACACCTTCATGGACACATATCACACACACTAACTCACACACTTCTTGATCTTGACACAAACCATTAACCTCAGGTCGGTTCACCTCAGCTGGGAAACAGGAAAGCAAACGCATCCCATAATGGTACCTGGCGCAATCTTTTTTCCTGTTTTGTACCCAAAAGCAACTTGTTCAGTTTTTGCATATTGCATCCATTTGTCATTGTTAGTCAAGGGCACTGCAACACAGTCTTGTCAGCGGTGCAATTTTAGGTGTTCTGTTCAAACGGTACTGTGTGTGTGCGTACATGTATCTGTCAGGTGATTTTAAATTTGTTTTTTATGCCTAGGAATGTATGCATATGAACAGCTGGACACATTGCACACCTTCTCAAAAAGAATAGACCAAAGATGAACATCACATTGCAAATCGTACACTTTTTATTGCAAAACATGCAACATATTTGTTTCCACAGGTTAGACACTCTTGCATAGACAAATTGTAAGCTGAGGTTCTGTTGGCATACAGGTAGTGTAGGGAAAAGTTTCTTACCCATCAACACAGAAATCTGAGTTTGAATTCTCAAAACTGTACCTTTGGCTGCTTTGGCTAGCAGCTCTCTGTTAATATAGAAGTCAACTTAAATTCCCAAATGAATAGCCTCATATCAAAAGCGTTATCACCTTCATTTCACATGTCCTCGACCCTCTCTTTCTCATACAGTTTTGATGCTACAGTACATTTAATGTTGCTTCAGCACCGCTTATTTACCCTTAGCTGGCCACTGCAGTGCAAAGTATACAATGAAAGTTATCATAAATTGTGTAAGTTGTGCACACTGATCATAGACTTAGGGTGCAAATTGACTATTGCAAAATCTGCTGGACTGAAGCATTTTAAATGATATCTTGAAGGTTTACAAATTGACAAGTTCATAAGTTAGGAAAGATCCACTGTTCTTCCTCAGAAAAAGTATGACTCTTCACTCTCTATGTGTGTGTTGCCTGTGCATATACAACTGTGTCTGTATGTGTGTATGTTTAGGTGGAAGGGAGTGTGTACAGTGGATTTTGTGTGTGTGTACGTGTGTTTCTTTAATAGCCCATATATGGGAACTGTTGGACTTTTGCACCAGTTGTTGTGGGGAGAACTACCCGTTTGGGGATAACATCATTGTACCTGGTTGACTGGTTTGATTTAAAATAATTTATTTTTTAACATGGTTAAGGTTAAGACTTCTCTATAATGCAAATGAACAGCATGTCATAAGTACGTAGTGTGTAGGCTGGAAGTGTTTGTGGATCAATTTATATTAATATATCTGAACTTAATATTGTACTGTACACATATGTGTATACACTGATATCTATGTGTAGTGTGCATATGTTAGTGTCAGTAACCCGAGCACCTTACAACTGAGCATGTGTGTGTCCATGTGTACAGTTCCTATAAACCAAACCCAGTCCCCAGCTGCTGTTTCTCTTCCAACATTTTTTTCCTCTCTGTCAGTGGAAAACTATGCAATTAGAAAACACCCTCGAAGATTGACAGTGGGATCACATACAATTTGACAAGCGGGCGCCACAGAAAGGCCCGTTGGATACCTAAGTATTTTTAATTAAACAGCTCTCTGCACTCACAGCGTACTTTTCCTCACCAGTTCAAAGACTCCTGCTTTGACCCATGTGTTACAAGTTTGTATCAGTTTTCCATGGCTGTGTTTTGCTTGGCGCCTAAGACACGCACTCCTAAATTGTCTTGTTTAAAAGCTAGTTTGTTTACAGTTCACTCTCTTTCTCGTGCTCTCTTTACCACCCCGCCATTACATTACCACATGTGTGCAGTGTGATCAGGTTCAGGGTGTAGATACCCACTCCCAACAGGCCCGGTTTGTGTAAACGCAAAGGAATTGAGTTAATTTTAATGAAAGAAATTTAAAAATTCATGTCTATTAGCAAGTGGAAAGATCCGCTACACAGTCAACCCCTCACTGCGTCGTCATTCTGGTTTATTTAAACGTTAAAACAAGTCAAATGGAGTGCTCATCTGTTACTTGTGCTCTTCATCAATAACATTTGTCCGTCTGATGTAAAATCGATATGACATACACTGACACAATGCCAGAGCAATGGCAAATGTGCCGTCATTTGTCATCGACTGGCAATAAAGATATGTCAGAATTGATTTTAGCCCATTTTTCCCCCTCACTCTCTATATCTCTCTCTCCCTCTCCCCTCTTTCTTCCTTGCTCTTTTGCAGTAGCAGCAATAGAAAAAAATAAATGAATGTTATTATGACTGAGGCATGGTCAGCCTTGCCAAACTCAATTAATATTGGAGCAAGGGGCTGTAATGATTTGAGGGCCTGTGTGTTATGTTTTCATTGAAATGCCCTGCCAGAGATGTTAAAAAAAGAAAAGAGGGATAGATGTATGGATGTTTGGGTCGGTGTATTCCGTGGGGGGAAAGGTTTTGATTTGGCCTTTGCTCAATATAGATGTTTTTAACAGACTTACAAACTCTTCCCTGATCTTTCTTTCTTTATTTTTTCAGTTTTTTTTTATTATTTTTCCTCTTAATTCTATTTCTGGTTTAGCTGCCAGAGTGTTTTGTGCTCTACCATGAAAAAAAAAATATAACCTTGGATTGATAGCGTTTATGGATCCTTAAATCATGTTCAAACTGGAGGGAAAAGCCCCGTATGTGTGTTTGTGTGTTGGTTGTTGGGTGGTGTGTGTTATTTTTTTTTGGGATGATGTTTTATTTTAATGTAATTTATATTTTATTGTATTTTGCTATTCTTATATATTCTAATACCAGTTTCATACAACCGTGGTCAGACTGACATCACTGATAGAAATTCTCTTCAGGATGGGCCTTAGAGCTCATTATATTTGTTATTTATTTTATTAAAACATCAATAATGCAAACATCAGGATGAAAGTCAGATGTATTCATTATTCGAATGCCAATTGCAATGCAAATACTGTGAACAGCACCAAGAGTGAGCTTTACAAATCATTACTTGTGTGCATTGTATACAACTTACGAGTTTATGGTCATTTCTGGTGATTCCTTTTTCCCTTGTTCATGCGGTTATTTTACAGTTTCATGTGGCCCTACAGTATGTGTGTGTGCACTCCACTCTGTGTCTGCTGTGTGTATGTTTGTGTGTGTCAGATTTGCCATCGCGGTTTGTTGCCGCTGGGTTGTGTGTATCCAAGTTGCGCTGGTGGTAGCGAGCAACATCTGTTTCGGGGTTGTTGTTCCTCTTGGCTGCTTTTCAATTGGATTTCCTCAAGCAGGGCCAAAAGCTGTCACCTCTGCCAGGCTCTGTTAGCAATCACCGCCGGCCCCTATATTAAGTAGGTGGTTCAGGGCTAAGCTAATAACTCTCCCTCCTCTCCTGAGCCATCACACACCAGTACTGGTGTTGCTGCCGGCCTCAGTGTGTGCCTATTTGTGTGTGTGTGTGTGTGTGTGTGTGTGTGTGTGTGTGTGTGTGTGTGTGTGTGTGTGTGTGTGTGTGTGTGTGTGTGTACGTGTACACACACACTCTGTATTCCTCTCTAGCTATATACCCTGTAGAGGCAGGCTGACTTGGGGGTCCCCTCCTCAATGTGACAGCCCAACTGACTGGATGTGTGTGTGGGAAAGAAACAGGGAGAGTCCTAATAGCTCGTCTCAGGGAACGACTGATCTGCTTTCCCTAATAATGTACAGTAGGATGGAAACAGGAAGAAAACTTTGACCCCATCCCCGTCCTCATAGACTGTGTGCTGTAAAGCTTCATTGTGAAGAGAAGCAAATAAGGAGTTTAATAATAATCAATGGACATTATGGCATGTGCATTGTTTTGCAGGCAATTCCAGTTTGTCAGGATTGTATGTATATGTTGCAATTTTTCCAGCAATGTAGACCTAAATCAAAGATGAATTTGCAGTTTGACCATAGAAATTTTAAAAATTCCTTGTTGCACAAATGGGTTTATTATACATTAACGCATAATGTATAATAAACATTATATCTGCATCAGTAGAACGTCCATAGCTGCACTTAGGCATTATTGTTTGGTTAGTATTTAGTTTTTCCACTGAAAACATCAAACTTGTCTTGACTCCTGAGTTGCGCAAAACTTAGCTGGGCGTTACAAAGCTTTTATTGGGAGGTGTTTATCTCATCAAACTGACAGAGTGGCAGGCTGCCCGTCTACCTGCCTGTCTGTCTGCCTTCATGTCTTATTGCCAGCTTCTCTGGCCAGCTGGAGCAGTTACACAGAGCTGGATTTGAACTGAGGACCTGCAAAGTATCAACTCCCTGTTTCACAGCTTTGACAGACACTTTGATTTGACATGCCATGAGCAGTTAAAGTGAAAGTTATGTATACATGTTAATTAAACTGTTTATGCGTGGAGGGGTCAGAGACATTAGCAAGCCCCAGCGCAGAAGTGTGAATTTCTTTTCTTTTCCCCCCATTCACAGCGTTTTAACCTCTTCTGTCTCTTATTTCCGTAATGATTACCAGGTGCGAGTGTAGAATTTTTCCTACCATTTTTTTTGCCAAGTGGGGATGCAGATAGCTCTATTTGTGAAAAGTGTCTCTGTGTGTTTGAATTTAGGCTGGGATATTTGACGTTGGGTTCAACTTGTTCAAATAGCTCTCATTTTTGGCATTGGGTGACACTGAAAGCTGGAATTCTCTAAAAGGATGTGGAGGTTGCGGTCTTCAGCTACTTAAGAGAAAGCTGTCGGCCCAATTGGAAGATGTCATTTGTGAAAAGTATATCTATTTTGATTTTTGATATTGGGTTAGACAAGTATAAATCATTTTTGACATTGAGCAATGACAGTGCCTGAAGTTCTCCTAAAAACTGGAACATGTGGTTTACAATAACTCATGAAAGTAATGAAATACAGCTATCTCATTTATGAAAGGTTTTCTTTAAACATGGAACGTTGAGATGGCGTGAAACTTTTTACTTTGTGCCATACCAATAGAGGAAAGTTTTTAGTTTCAGGGCTTGCCCAAGTGTTGACATGATAGACTGGCCTAACTGACTCTAATTTCTGACATTGTATGTTTGTAAAGGCTGAATGTATTCCCTCTGAAAAGTCAATGTAAAGCATGGAGTTTGTTTTTTTGCTTGAGACCATGCCTGTCTTTTTTGAAAGTGTTAACACATTTTCTACAAATCATATAGAATGAGCCTTTCTGCTAACCAAGTTGTATTGAGGATAGGCAGATGACCAAATTGAAGTCACGCATGCTAAACGGACATGAAAAACTAACTTTGAGCTTTAACCATAGAGGTGGCTGAAAACAAAACATTGAAAACCTGTACATACTGGAAATAGAGACTTTTTTAGAGATCCATATGTTGGAATAAATAAATGTATTGCTGGCAAAAATGGATTACCAAAAAGGCCAATCTGTACCAAACGTAAGTGCTCAAGGGATGAGGGGTCCCCTTTGCCAGTATGTGGCTTCATCAACATTTCTAGTTGGAGAGTCAAAGACCTCAATTTATTTATTTTTATTTTTTTGGGGGGGTGGGGGGGATTTTCTTGTCTTTATGAGATAGTATAGCTGAGGATTGACAGCGACAGAGCCGCTGCGGGTCTGAGTTGAAGCCGGCCCGCTGCGGTAGGATATGGGGCACGCACTTTACCAGGTGAGCTACTGGGCAGCCCTTTTGTGGAAGTTAAAAAAATAAATAGCCTTCAGTTACTATACTTTAATATTGGATTTACATTGAAGACATCTTATTGGATCTGACTATAGCTGGCTACTAGCTTGATACTAGCGTAACATTTATTTCGATTAGTGGAGCTGATGAAATGATTACATTGGAGTGACTACTACCTTTTGCATTTGCCACCTCCGTTGTAGAGATTCTGTGAACCAAGCACTCAAATGCTTGTCTCTGAGTCTGAATGAAAATAAACACAGAAAGTAGCCACCTGAAATGGCCATTATGGCTAACTGTATTGAATTATCCTTAAAACATCTATTGTACTGACCAAAGAAATAATGAGCACTAAGCTGACAGCAGCAATATATTCAAAGAAAAAAAGAGAAAGCTGCCCTGTCAGTCTTTCTCTCCTTGCCAAGACACTCCCTCCTTCATCATACGTTTTCATATCTTTACATTGACATTTTGTTTCCCAAGGACAGTATCATAAACTGTTTTCTGAGATTTTTACCTGCCAGTGCTGCCTAACTTTACACATTTGGGAGGTTGATGCATTTGTTTGTCTTGGTACAGCAGTGGATTGTCAGTAGGAGCATGTATAAAGTGGGCACGTGAGCTTCCCAAATTACTAACTAACTAAAATTAATTTACAGTGCACTCACTGTCAAAATGAGGAAAATGTGCAGTGGAAACTTGAGGCTGATGTACTGGATTTAACTAGGATCTATCAAGCTTGTCATGGACGTTTGTGTGACTGCTGGACATATGCAATGATGAGGTCTTTTAGTCCTAATACTCTTTTTTTTTTTTTTTTTTTTTTTTTTTTCTGCCAGAGTATCAGAGACAGGAAACAACCAAAAAGAGGGGAGATTGCGGATCTAGAACATTTTTTTTCTTATCTTCATGCTTGTAGAAATCAAAAATTGTTTACATGCTGCAAGTTATTGGAGAAATTATGGGTCAGTCAATGAGTGAATAGGGCTTAAAACAGCTAAACACGGAACTCCTACAGGCTCAAGAACTTTGTCTCCTCATAACATTACATTATTAAATAGACAGACTATAAGGCCTTGTTATTTGCCAAAGATCTATAGCTTTTGACATTTGCGGAAAATAAGCTTTTTTAAATTTACATTTCCACATACATTGAAGCTATTAAATAGACACATTTACACAAACACTGGCATAAAGCTTTTATTACTAGTATAGCCAGTGGTTGATGGATTGCCTCAAACATTTAATGCACTCAGTTGATGCTTTAAGGAAGAGCGAGTTACAAGGACAGCAGAGGTAGAATGTGGTAAACTTCCAAAAGGAGGTTGTCAGGATCACAAACAGCCAGAAGTCAACAGTACAAGGGTTAGAACCAAACCATCCTGGTTTAAGTGAATTAACTTAATTCTGTAACTAAATTGATCTCTGACTTTGATTTGTTCTTTCTGCATTCTCATTTAAAGAAATGCTATTTTCTGTCTTGCATTGCAGCATTGTGCATCTTTCTGGGGTAATAATGTTTTTGGTCAAACAGTGTTTGTTGGCTTTAACTTTTTAAACATACAATTGTTCCCTAATTAGCTGGATGCTAATTAATTTATGCTCCCCTGTTTGATGTACTGTAGAGCAATACTTTGAAAGCAACTGCATTCATTCTTTGCATAAATTTGTAGCATTTGCCGCTATGTTCAAAAGAAACAGGACTGGGTTTAGAAAAGTGCACATGCATTTAAATAATGCGCCCCATTTTTCATCTCTGTTTGTTTTTAGTGGGAATTTTAATGAATTAACATTTTAAACAATCCATCATTATTGTTGTGCTGCCACTTATTTTTAACTCAATTATATTTTAATAGATCATTTTTCCTAATGTGCACAGTATGTTCTCCCCACTTTGTTCACTACACAACAAAAGATTAATTACAAATAAGAGGAATGATCAAAAACATGATAATCAAATTGCAACAATGAGTTGGAAATTGCAATTCTAATGCAATACAATAGGGTACAGTATGTGTTTGCAAATTAACCACCCACTGTCTGTTATTGTATGTGTGTGCGCTTGTGTACATGCATTTTTATGTGTGTATGTCTGTGAAAAGAGTATATGACCCAACTGTATATTATGATAAACTCTATATACAATACTATGTCAATGGACATTATAGGTTTTGATTGTAGTTGCATTAATTAAAAAAGTAAAATGAAATTTGAAATGAGTAAGTAATTTCAATGTAGGTGGCCTTACTCCTTTTTGAAAACCTGTTTATTGACCAAAGTAAAAACATATACACTCTTATAATAATGGCACTCCATTGGTAGCACTTCCTTTATCAGGATGCATTTGTTAAAACGTATTGGTGATGTGTTGTTTTCTCTCACTTTAAAAACCTCAATGAAGTACTTTAAAATGTACTTTAGATGTAATTATTACGGTCAGCCTATATCACGTACAAAAAATACAAAGGTGCCAGCTTCCTTGATGGCAGCTAGGGGTTTGTTTAAAGACGGGGTACAGTAGGCTCTATTTTCTGAAGATGATGTCCTAGTTTGTTTGATATCATGGAAGACTGCTCTCTGGAATCAAAATCCATGTGAAAGCTGTGAAGTTATGTGGAGAATTATGTGATTGCATGTGATTGTTTTAACTCCACCTTCTAGTACCGGTTCAGCTTGCTTGGAACCTTGACCAAAGTGGTATCAAAAAAGTACAAAGTACTTTCCACAGCTTTTGCTAATGGAAAACAAAAAAAGAGGCCGCAGCATGCAGTGGGAAGCAGCATTTGAGCTAAAGTGGCCTATAGCGAACCCAACATACATTTGCATTTTGACAGTAGAGGAATAAGCTAACAGTTGGAAATTAGACAAAGATATTAGCATGCTAGTAATAAGATAATATGCCTCTTACACACTTGTGTAACACCAGAGCTTTGTCATTGATATTTTTTATCATTTAACATTTTGTAAGATGGTGATTGTTTTTTTGTAGTACCATCCTCTATAATTGGACATTTGGAACTGTGAAATGTGACTTATTGCTGAGTATGACTGAGAAGATGAGTTTTCAAAGCCAGACATCTCAGCTTTAGTAGTACTTGTGCAATTCCTGCTGTTGGTAAACAAAACATATGGTGGTCATATTGTGCTGTGGAGCATCAAAAATATTTAGTCTTTAATATATTACATCCTGTACTGTATTAGGTTGTAGCCAACACGACATGCAATTGAAAGTAAGAAGTGTGGAGATAAAATTGCAGGTCTCAGCTTGAGATCCCTTGTTATGCTTGTTGTCTTCAGCATGTCAGAGACTAGCGGAATTGTCAGTTTAAAGAGGATGGATGTCCTAAGATGTCACCTGACAGCCCGACAGACAGGGCAATTCAGTCCCTGGAGGACAGGAGAGCAGCCAGTAGGAGGTGAATGGGCAGTAGCTTGGGCTAGAGGTCGTCACCGTCGCCATCGTCGGCCTGTCACTCCGAATGGGCCCCCAAATCATGTTGTCAATGGTGATGCATCGAGATCTCCCTCTGGCAAAAATTTGATGCTCCAAACTCGACGTGATTGATGTATTGACCAGGTTGTGTCTGCCTGTCCTCTAGATGTGTCCTTACCTTCGTTTAAAGATAAAGCAACACAGACACTCTGAGCAGTGAAAGGCGAGAGATGTACTTTTAAAAATTTTTTTTGTGTGTGAGCCAGACCCACTGTGTCTATCAACCTTGAAATTTATAGGATGTTATCTGCCTTTTCATTTTTCTCGGCACATCTTTTGTGGCACAATTCAATCGATGCTCTGAGAATGTTATTCTCACTGTTTCCATTGAGGCAACAGTATTACATTATGGCTCAAAGGCCAATGCACAGCTTGTACATTCAATAGATGCCACCATGGATTGGAATGAAAAATAGCTGTTTTTCTGTGACCAAAAGTGCAGTCTTTATGCACCAAAGGACATGGCATTCTTGGACCATGGGTACTAGCCGTGGAGTTTTCTGAATGTGAAATATCTTCTTTTATGTGTCATTTTTTTCATTATGCTTCCTCTGTCTCTCTTTCTCCGCTTTCCTCCAATGGTTTTCCTTGATAGTCTCGTTTGGCCTGAGTTGCTCTCTTTATGTGCGTGTGCGTGTATGTGTTCATACTGTCTTTGTTTCCCCGTAATTTATGGCTATTTGTGTCTGTTTGCATATGTTTGTGTGGGTATGTATACATGTGTTATTTGTCTGTTTGTTGGTTCTCATATCAATCATACATATGTGTGTTACAGTGTCTAAGAACACAGACTGAACAAAGGCACTACAGATTTTCTATTTTGATAAAGCTATATGGAACCTTGGGTTTGAGCCTATGATGGCTTAGTGGGGACTGGAATGAAAAGTGTGAGTATTGTTGAAGAAACAAACACAAGCTGAGCCTTAAGGATGTGGCCCAGTTTGGACTCTTTCAAGTCCTGCTTCTTCTCTTGGTATTTTTCACTACAGTCTACTTCAGCTCTGAGAAGACAGGAAAGGACGAATCAACTCGATCTTAACTCGAACATGTCACTCCACTCATTACTTTTCATCTTTTGTTTTTTAGGATAAGAGAGAAAACAACTGTAACAACTTTGTCCTCCTCTTTTCTCTCTCTCTCTCTCTCTCTCTCTCTCTCTCTTCTTTCTATCGCTCTTTCTTTGTCTGTGTTTGCAGGGCCTGTTCATCTTCCTGATATATGGGGTGTACAACACAGAGGTAAGTCTGCATTGTGTCTCAAGGCTGTCGGAGTGAATGAGAGAAATGACAAGTTTCTGATGGGCTCCTTGCTTAAAAGCTGTGTGTGTGTGTGTGTGTGTGTGTGTGTGTGTGTGTGTGTGTGTGTGTGTGTGTGTGTGTGTGTGTGTGTGTGTGTGTGTGTGTGTGTGTGTGTGTGTGTGTGTGTGTGTGTGAGAGAGAGAGAGAGAGAGTGTGTGAACGTGCATCAGTGGATGGGAGGAGGGATGGGAAGGAGGGGAGGGGACATCGTTTCCACGCGAGTGTCCCACTGCCCTTCATGCTTGGACTAACTTATATGCATCCGAGTCCGACCATTAAACACTGACACGCCGCGGTTCTCAGCCACTCATTCCTCACCCACATTGGCTAATATTTCACTGCCTCTTTAAGTTTTTAAACTCACGGCCCTCCATTTAGCATCCTGACAAAGCCGCTGGCCAGGGCTTTGCGGGTTCCCAAGCAGTAACCATAGTAGGACAAAAAAAGAAAAACAATATGCTACCAACAATATGCAATGAAGAAGGACATATTGTATTGAGATGCTGCTTTATTACCATTTAGATACGCCGTATCTGTGTAGGGGTGGAGGGTGGGTGAGTGGCGAGAGACGGAGAGATACAATTTAATGGATGAGACTCAAGTCATGAAAATCACTCTTGGTCAAATGTGGCTCTTAGTAAAGTCTAAGTATAGTCTATGTAAATAGGGTTAACTTTAGATGTGCATATGATATTGCATCTGAGTCTTCTTTAAATACAGCACTAAAGCACTATTTCTCATTTTTACACACTTTCCACTCAGAAAGTGGATATCCAAATAGGAGTTTCCTTGTAGCACGGTTCACAATTCAAAACACAGAAATATCGCCTCTGAAATGTCTGACAAGCAGGGTTCAAAATTAACTTTTTTGTCCACTAGCCAAATGGCTAGTGAATGTTCAATTTTACCAGCCACTCAATAGATTACCATTGCTGTTATGAATGAGTGAAGCAAATCTACCAGCCACTTGCATATTTTACCAGCATTTGGATAGTAGATGGTGCTAATTTTGAACGCCGCTGACAAGTCATTGAAATGCCATAGCAGAAGTCTGTTTTCAAACTAGCATTTGAGGAAAAAAAACACGTGTTAAGTTTTCTGGAGATACATGCAACATGTTGAATATAAAAACTTAATTAATTTCACACAAAATAAAATAAAAACCTGTACATTCTGTAATGCAGTATGCTAAAGTAAATCAAACAAACTGGCTCCGCTGTGGACGAAATGAACCATGCTTGACGAGTCTTTAGTTCTGATGAATACAAACATACCTCATGTTTTTATTTGCCTCTTGTTGCTTTGACTGAATGTACAAGGTCATTGTCACTGTATAAACGCTACGTTTTGTTAGCCAGCTCTACGGTCAGTATTACATTAGTTCCCCCCTTCTCCTCTCTACATGTATTTCGTATGTTTTTTTCTCCAGACTCCTTTATTTCAACTTTCCGTCATCATCAAATCTGTTTGTCTGATCATCAACGAGGACATCTCGTATATAACATTTCCATTTCCTGTCTCTTGTTATTTCCCATTTTCTCTTTCCTTTCTTCGTCCATGTCTTCTCCAGAGCATGGAGAGCTGTCCTTGAGCCATAGGCGATGCGCCGACATTTGCAGAGCCAGGGAGAGCTAACCCTTTGCACTGTAAAATAAATCAACACAGCATTCTTGCTTAAGTAGCTTTTTAGTACTTGGGAATACATTTTTGTTCCACTGAAGTTGTCCTTAACCCTGGGAGCAGCTCATGTACATGTTCCGGTTTTCAAAAGGATCACACTTCTTTGTTAATGTTTAACAT
>NC_041339.1:23210145-23330145 GCF_004354835.1 Perca flavescens | reverse complement strand
TTAAGTTTTATACACACACACACACACACACACACACACACACACACACACACACACACACACACACACACACACACTTTGACCAGTGTTGAGTGCCTGTTTGATACCAAGTATCTCCTGACCCACCCTGACCTCCCTCTTGTACACACACAGCCAGATTGCTTTGTGAAATAAAGCTGTCAGTCGCAGGACCCAAATAAAAAACAACTCCCCCCTATACTTCATGCCCCTGACACCACTGAAATATAGATATAAATTGGAAGCGGATTAGTTTTTTTGATCTTAATTCAAGTTTTGACAACATAAAGGAAGCAATGAATTGGTCTGAATCAGTCTTGGAGCTGGAACTAAATTAATTGAACTGGAATGTGATTTTCACAAGTAGACAGTAGAGAGTAGGTGCTTCTTTTCTGTGTGTCTGGTACCACAGAAACAGGTATGAAATAGCTGCATGTTGTCTGATCAAAGACTTTAAATGCTGTTTATTTCTGTCGCTGGGACCCCTGGTTTGAGTGACTTACAATGACGTATAGCAGTGCAAGTATTTGTCTTTTTCCTTTTGTGTGTATCTGTGTCGTATTAACTGAAACTATACATCAACAACACACAAAAGCAGCCAGAATGGCAGGCCCCAATTGTAGAGGCATTCCTGCGTGATAGAAGTAAAGTATGAAATATAAGAGGCCCTGGAGCCTGTTGAAGCCCCCCAGTCTGTTTGAGAGCTGTGCAAACAAATGGGTTTTCTGTGATTGCCGTTTATTTTGGTCTGGCTGGAAGGATGCGTGTGCATGTGTGAAAAACTGAGGTCTCTTGAATTAAATTCATAGAGCAGCTGCTCAGGTTTGGTCTTAGAATTGTGGGAGGGACAATACAGTAGTCTACAATAGCCCATGACATTAATGTTAATTAATGTAACTCTAATGTAATTGGTAATCAGAGAAAAACTATTATCAAAAAAGGGAAAATGTAAAAAGCCATTAATCATTTTAACTGATTAGTTCTTCAGTGCACAATATATCCTCCTATGTTCTTTTTCAATACAAAAGTTTGACTTTAAACTGTGTGAATAGTTTTTTTTTTATAAATTGTGTTTAATGCAAACACAATTTTAATATATTTTCTGATGATCATTGTGATGAAAGAAAAAATGTGCATCACTAAAATGCATCACCAATGATCAGCGAGTAAAGAATGGATGAGTTGATAATGGATGGTTGATGCCTTTGTTCTCATCAGTTAATCCAGTGACTGTATATTCCTTTACAGGTATACAACCCTACAGTGAGCTCCTGCAGCTGATACTGCCTTCTCATTTCTTACAGAACTGCGCCAGTTCCCGACCATCCAGCTCAGTTACCAGCTCTCGTCCTGTCAGTTTCCCATTAGGAACTAACCAAAGCCAAGAGGAGGAGGTCACCTACACTTGCAACCCTCCCGGCCTGGGGAAGGAGGAAGAGAGGACCATAGGTGAGTTATCAGACTAATATCCTACAACCATAAGGCAAATCAGACTCTTAGGGCCCTATCTTGCACCCAGCGCAGCGCCAAGCCAGACGCAAGTGTCTGTGCTAGTTTAAGACCGACGAAGTCAATTTCCCGTCCACCGCCCACATCGTTTAAGTAGCAAATGCTATGCTGTGCGCCCATGAGCTTACAGCATACAGGGAGGTGTGTTCAGGTGCATTCTTGGCATATTGCTATTTTGAGGCAGCGGAAAGTGATCGCGACATTGACCAACAAAAACCTGGTCTAAAGTCAATAACACAGCATTTCATTGTTATTTTAACAGTGCATTTGTAAAATGCAACTACAAACACAGGGCAGCAGCACACAAACATGCAAAAGATTAAAAATGAAAATATTATAATGTGAAATAGTATCATGATATGATCTCCTCACGTGCTTTCACTTTACGCAGGAGCAGATCAGTTTCTTCTCCTGAAAATCTGTCCTTCCTGCTTAGCAAATCCACCAATAGCAATGCGCCAAGATACAAACGCGCCTGGCTTTTAAAGAGAATGACACTCTTATTGGTTTATTGCATGTTACGCCAAAAACACACCAATGAATTAATTAAGACACTAAGTATAACCCTTTTGAACTATGCGCCTGGCGCACAGACCCTTTTTCTGCCGTTAAACTAGCAAAAGTGGATTTGTACACGCCCTAAACGCAACTGCACCAGGCACTTCACGCCGTGTGCTTAGATTGTTAAAATAGGGCCCTTAGCCTCTCCCCAATTATATATACCAACTTTTTGATTTTCAGTCACTTACATTATCATTAATGTTATTAGTTAGATCTGTGCTTTCCCTGCGTTGACAAGAAAATATGGTTGTTAAGAAAACGATTTATATTCAGACCCAGACATATAATTCTCATTTTAAAGTTGACAGTGCGGTGACAAGGCAAAGCCACTGAAACAATGAAATGCTAATGATAGTTTTATGAAAATTAGAAAGAGCCCTAGTATTTGCTGAAATCAGATTCACCTCCTGCCTGCCTCACTCTAATATCCTCTTGCTCAGGTTTATCTCAACAGTCTCAAAGACACATATATATTTAGAGTCTGGTAAAACATGGGTCTGCGCAAATGCTGAAGCAGGGAAAATTTTACGGAAACATGTTTTGTCACTTATTGTGAGTGTATAGCCTACTGTACAGGACAGCGGATATCTATGGTGTAACATAGTGCCGATGAGAAACCTAGTTCAACAATCTAAAACCCATTATAGTATGTGTATTTGAGAACTCCTTTCCTTTGTGCCATAAGGTAATATAAAAAAAAAAAAGACAGACACATTGGCAGACAGCTATTCAGGCGGGTAATCTCCAGCTTGAATTCTATACTCTCATGTTTTAGGCTAGACTTTAAATCATATGAGTAATGGGCCATAAAATGCCGAACCAAGAAAAACCTAACTGAGCAACTTTCACAGGAATAAAATGGGTGCTAGCTTGGATCGCTGCATCCAGTATTCACAGTACAACTGTGATAAACTTAATTCAAAATAGCTATGACTTGAACCCAGCTATTATTTCTCCCATACTTCTGTCTAACTTTTGAATACAGTTACAGTTGGGGCTTCGGTACTTTACCTACTACTATTTCTAATTAACTTTTTTGTAGTTGATCAAATTATTTGAACCAGCTTTCCTTGTAACTGAACATGATAGCAAGTCACAAGATTGGTTGGTAGTTTGATTACTCTGCCGGCCTTGCTTCTCAAAAAGCACAAACAATCCACCGTCTCTTAAAAAGAATAAGGAAGGCCACCCATCATGTGCTATTTATTTAGAGCGAAAGATGAAATTTGAATATATAAGAATAGGTGTATTGTGTGGGTTGTGTGCCTTTTTTTTTTCTTTTTGAAAAATTCCAATCAGAAGTGCCTGTGAATTAATTTCATTTTCACTGCACAGTTTAGTACCTCAAATATAGCCAAGCCTTTTCACTTAATAATTCAATGAAATTAACAAGTGTTGACAGGCCATGTGTGGCGTGTGTGTGCACCGTATGTGAGTGACAGACTAGGTAGGCCGCACCTCATTCACCCAAACATCTACAGCATTATTCCCACTTGATGACTTGAGTTCCAATAACACCCTCCTCTCACATTTTTTTGAGGCAACAAGTTTTCATAAATACTTTTGTGCATAAGCTTTTAATATGCACTCACTTGCATATTATGAGTTACACCTAGCTAAAACTAATGCAGTCTATTACAACAAGTCTGCAATAAATTGTGTCTTCATTAAGTTTATAATGTTGCATTGTTGAAAATCTTTGGAATGGTGTTTAATTTAATGGATATTTTAGAGGCTTTAGTTAGTTTGTGGCGCTGTCAATTGTATTGTGTTATGCAGAGAGGTGTTTGCAAAATTACCATGAAGTTGAATCAAGTTTAAGCTATGTATATGGACATATATTCCCCCACTGTTCCCCCACTGGCATATCTGCAAGGCATTACTGCAATGCACTCTGAAACAGAGAGTAGCGTCTGGCCTGTTGATTGAAATCAGACATCAGAAATCTTGTGTTAAACTTGAACATTAACCAGACACCCTGGCTTCAATCTAGCTGCCCGACCCATGCTGCACTCAGCAGAGTTAAGAGTCATTTGGTTTTGGAAAAGATTGGAGATACCCGTTTCAAAGCAGAAAAAAGAAAGAGGCAGAGGTCGATCCCTGGTTTCATTCTGTAATTTAAACCTGGTCTTAGTGTCATTTGCTCTGTTGCCCTAGTTGATGCAGCATTTACAGTGTTAATTTTTTTTTTTTACATTTTTAACTAGGATTTATTTATTTGCAAAAATGATAAAAACGTAGAAATCAAAGACTGAAATAATGGAGAAAAAAATATGTAGAGGTTTATGAAAATAACAAAAAGTATATATTTGACAATAACAGAAA
This sequence comes from Perca flavescens, assembly GCF_004354835.1. Classification (NCBI taxonomy): domain Eukaryota; kingdom Metazoa; phylum Chordata; class Actinopteri; order Perciformes; family Percidae; genus Perca; species Perca flavescens. Next base: position 23,325,732 of record NC_041339.1, on the reverse strand, counting down.
TTATATTGACAATGTTTAAGTTATGCCCCATTTATTTATGGGGCATGTATTGACTGATATAGAACAATATGAATAAACACACAGTGTCTGTATCTGTTAAATACTCTGTGGGTCATGGTTTATGACTTGTACAATAATGATATTCACATTTGAATAGTACATGTGCTGTGTGCTATTGCTCCGTGTTGCCGCTCTGTGCACCTCTCAGACTGTGATTTAAAGTGTTTCCTTTGCAGGTGATTTGCATGGTCCTCAACACTATTACTGTCTCATTCATTCACTCAGTGTGTAGTAGTTAAATCAGTCCCTACGCCACATTTACATGACCGAACCTTCAATGCAACCTGATGAATCAAACTCGGCAGCAGATAACATGTTTTTTGATGTAACGCAATTGCAGAAATAATTGATTGTCAGATGATATTATTCAGCCCATTTGCTACCCCTTCAATCTGCTCCCTTAATGCTACTGCATGCGAATGCGATCGGCTCCGTGTGATTGAGTGCTGGGAATGGGTTGGCTCATATACTACAAACTAGTGCAACTGTATGCGTATTATCATCCAGCAGGGCATACACAGGCAAACATGCAGCACATTCACTGTAACTAATCACCGTCAAAAGTCACTTGACTATAATCTCATAATACATGAGGTGACTGAATATATGTTTTCATACTGACAAACATGTCTGTGATCCTGTGAAGTGGTGATACAGCAGTTGACCAATTTCTCTGAAAGGGCAAGAGGACAGTTTGATTATGTTTGATTAAATCAATCATTAATGTTGTCATACGGTATCTCTAAAATGTAAAAATTCAAGCAGTGCAATACATTAAATATGCTTTCTGTCATTTCCGATCAAATAGCATTTATATAATTTGTAAAACAGAAAATCATCGAACCAAACCATGACACGACTGAAAATGAGCAGAATCTTGCCTTTTGGGAAGTGGTAGATTAACAATATTGATGCCTTTATTTTAAACGTACGCTCCACATATGGTTCAATATGCCTTCTCGTCATGAAGCACAAACAACGAACAAACAAGCCCAATTTTCCCTAACAATAACCACACCATCTCCTAAGTGATAGTGGTAGCTTGCATGTACAAGGTCAACCCCTTTCTTATGCCTTTTCCATCTTTCTGTTTACTCAGGTTGGTTGGCACAAATGTCCACAGCAGAAAGTGGATTATGTTGAGGGTACATGGTGAAAAATGTGAACACAATAAAGCACATATTTTGCTGTGAGCACACGAGAAGGACAAGTGCATAATGAAGGAATAGGGGCTGAAGTGTGTGTGTGTGTGTGGGGGGGGGATATGAATTGAAAGGGGAAGGGTTGTGTGGGTGTTTGTGTATGTGCATGAGTGTTGCATTCCCAATGAGATGGCCCCACACAATGGCTGAGTTGAAGGCTGTGGGCCGTTTTAAGCAGGAAAAATATGCTGGATCACTAGTGTTATCTGACGTCACGTTCTTGCTTTGTTAAAGTGTCCTTCTCAACGAACAAAGATGGACAAGCAGTTATCTTTCTTTTGTGGTTCATGTTTTGAATTCATAAGGCTATTGAGGTTTTTGTATTGGGTCTCTTTTCCTTTAGACATTGTTTTACTTTTGAGAAATTTGGGTATGTCACGCTCTTTGTGTCAGTATTGATGGTGCAATGGCGATGGCACGTGTTCTTAATGTCATAGAAAAAATACAGTATTGCAGTCCTCACAAGTTCATCGAAGCAAACCTGATTTTTGGTGTCATTTCCAGTTTACATAACTCAACTTGTAGGAACCATATGCCTACACGTTGCTGACATCTGACACCCATTCCCCTTCCTCTTTTCCTGACATGTGTTCCTCAGCATCCCTCGCAATTAGGGGCCTTGTAGATAAAGTAGAGTGGCGGTCTATTGCATGCATCTTCTGCAGATTACATACAGATCCTTTGCTGACACCACCATGGGGTTGACTCCCCCTTGCCTCCCTCCACTCACACACCATCACTTGTCATGCATGTTTAGCCCAGTTCATTGACATGCAACAGGATCCCCTGCTCCAAAGATACAAAAAAGAAATATTCCCCTGGGTAATGACAGCATGTTTGAAGCAATCATCTGGGTGCTTGATGTTGATTCACTTTCTTCTGTTTGCAAGTCCACTTCTTTAGACCATGCACTATGAATAGAGCTGTGCAATACTGGAAAAGTCAAATGTCACAATATGTTTAATATATTACCTCAATACCACTATATGCTGTATCAATGAAATATATACTGTTTTAGGTATATACATATTGGTCATGTCCACTCAAGTTAACACAAGAAAACTCAATGACCAAATTGTTAGAGGCATATTATGTCCAGCTCCTTAACTGCATGCCATCTTTACCAGCAGGACAGTACAAGTATCACACATGCACACGCACACGCACACGCACACGCACACACACACACACACACACACACACACACACACAAAAAGACACACACACGCACACGCACACACACAGCATATTTCACATACTATTAGTGCAATTTGTAATTAGATTCTTTTTCACTTCATAGACACATTTGTTTAACATTATGAAGTACTATCCTACAGTACCCAGTTTTTCTAAGACTACTGTATTCAGACAGAAATCAATTGTCTGTGTGCACTGAAGTCTGTTTTGAACATAGCAAGAAATGTTTGCCTTTAACTGTAATCTATTTTACCAGTCAATTTAAAAACAGAAGTTAGTATTTACATGCTGGCTCAAGGTGGGCGGAGTAACAGTTTTTTTCCTAGTTTGATAGTGGTTTAAAACTACTTGTGTTTTGGTTTCAACTGGTGCAACAGGCCACTGGTATTTGGAGACACCAAATGTGTTTTAGGAAGAATGAGAAGAAGAATGTGTTGCTCTGGGAAGTGACATCACATTGATAATTACCAAAGCAGAATCACAGACATTAGAGCTGAGGTGTGCTTGTGTGACAGAGGTATTTGGCCTCTGAGCGGCAGCTCGTGTTCAGTGTCTTGCTGATCCAAACTGATGTGTACTAATTCTACATCTGCTCAAAGCAAACATGGCATAAAAGTTCAGCCAAGTCCCAAAAAAATCCTTTCCCTACAACTTATCTCCGCCTCCCCCACAAATTAAATTTGACGTTTTCCCCTGCATCCTTTATGGATTTTGAAATCACGGACAAATAAGTGGATATGAATTTTGGGTTTTGTGTGTGTGTGTGTGTGTGTGTGTGTGTGTGTGTGTGTGTGTGTGTGTGTGTGTGTGTGTGTTTGAGATTTGGCTTGTTGGCTTGGCTGTTTAGAGCATATGTGGCCCTGAAATGGGCTCGCCTCATGTGGGCTGAAGCTTTGAGGACTTGATTGTAGCCTCAGTGTAAATACCCAAACAAACATGCAACAGTCAAAATGTGCTATGGGTTTGCCATATATTTACATTCCTCTTCCTCTCTCCCACTAGGTTTCTTTCACTCTCTCTTCCTCTTGCGTCTGATTTGTTAATCTGTATTAACTCGCTAGCTAGCTTTTATTTATTCTTTTTTCTTTGCTCCCTCTCTTCCTCTGACACACATTCATTCCATTCCTTTTATTCTCTGTTTGTGAATGATATTTGTAATATTTGTGGTTCCATGTGTCATGGCTAAATTCGGAGACTTTGTGACAGGAATTAAGATTTAAATTGTCAGTTTAAAGCCATTTCTCACTGTTGTGTGAAAAATCTCAAAAACATTCTTAGATCATTTGAAACACTTAAACGACTGCATTTTCTGCACTCGTACTACATTCTGGCATTTCATATTCATCACCCCCAATGAAACAAATCCAAAGATGAAATATTGAGCCCATTTGGTTGTTCTTAAGTGGCTTTAAGCGCAACTGTTTATGCATATTCGCCCAGCCGCTACAAAGCGTACCAGGCTTCTCAAATTTGTTTTCCACAGCTGTTCTGCATAACAACGCCACGCTATCACGCACAGGCAAAAGTCTGGTGAAGGGAATCTATTCATAATTCAAAGAAACAACAAGGCACAAGCAGTGGCGTTGTCAGATATAACAAATTGAGGAGGAAAAGAGTTGAATTTGTATCTGCTTACAGAGGTTGACTGCATTTTACATACTGCAGATGCCGCCGAGTGCGTGGTAATAGGATATATGATGGATGGCCAAGCCGCATGGGCTCCCATTCCTCTGGGTTATTCATCTATTTATCTGCTTATTTATTTATTGCTTCACCCAGAGAGACCCTCGCAAACTCAGGATTTGCCTAAGGTGCAATAGTACCTAAAAAAGGCCTAGCATTGGCCAGTATGGAAATGGGAGGTATGGAAATGTGTCAGGTGTACTGATGTCTGTGCTGACGTTCTTTGGTGGTTTAAAGGGGCCTGCTGTTTGTTGAATTTTGAATCTTTCAACTAAACCGGAAAACAAAATCATGACACAGTGTCTCACATTGTAGAAACCCCAAATGAAACTCAGATTGCAAATATTGGAACATATATGCAAACTTATTCAGACATATATTTCAACACATGGTAGAGCCAAGCTTTTGTCATTTGAAGGATTGTTATCAGTACTCTGTACTCAAATTGGTCAGCTATCATACTGTCTAAACAAACAAAAACATTTCCAAAAGTTTGAAAAATGAAAGATCCACCTTGTTAAATTAAAGACAACATAGTCATTGAAACCAAACGAGATGAAATCAAACTTTAAAAATAATTGTGTGATATATTTGAATAATATTGGATTGATAAAATGCACTTCTAGCAGTCAGCCTCACACCATGAAACCAAACCTACAGGGACATGGACCCTTTGATCGCACACAACCGTCAGCTAACTGCCTTTCATGTTTAACCCTGTCACTGCTCCCCTATCAAGGGTTTCACGCAAAGACCTGCATGTTCCCTGGGGCAGGTCACCTCTCCTGGGCCAAGCTGTCTCACAGTTTACCACTCCCACGCCCCACGTCGTTACCTCGCTCTCCAGCAAAGAGGGGACACTCCACTCTATCATAGTAAATATGCACTGTATAAAGCTGCACTACACAATATTTTTGTATGAAAATACATCAGCCTAAATCACAAATTGTGTCCATCCTTCCTTGTGTGTCCACTGCATTTTCATACACGTGCATCAATTTTTTTGCAAGCGTCTTTACACAGTACTAAAGCAGTCCCCACTACCATCATGCAGCTGCCAACAAGACCTCTAAACCAATATCAGCACCCCCCCCCCCCCCCCCTCCCTTCCCCCCCAGAACATTTTTCCATCGTCCTCATCTCAACAGCCCATGGCACGACATAGCCGGCAGCTTACGACGAAGCAAAGTGGGGAAGAGGGAGGGAGGAATGGGGTAAGGGGGGAGTCAGGCCGTAGATCAGGGCAGGGAGGATGGCGGCGGGACCAGGGGGTGACAGGGGAATAACATCCCTTTCTCCTCAATCGACAGGGACCATAACTCCTGCCTCTCCAGGGACAGATTGAGAAAGGCAATAGCCCAAGGGGCTGTGAAGCACGGATGCTTAGGAGAATTGAAAGTTAAAAGAAAAACGCAGTTTGCTGAGCCACTGCCACTGATTCAGCCGACAGCACCTCTCTTTGCTACTGGAATTTTCTTATTTCTTGTAATTCTTCTTTTTTTTTAGCAGTAGAAAGGCCCAAGTGACATACTGTCCATATGGATTATCAAACATCTTCAAGGGTTGTCACGTAGTATTTTCCCCATTTTTGGAGAGTTTTCTGCACTCATTGAAGTTAGTGGGAGAATGTGCACATCTTTCTTTTTTAGTGACCTGAGGTGTTGGCCTCATTTGACCTACAGTAAATAGTTTTTTGGTGGGAGAGGTTGATGAGATGAAAATTGTTTCTGAAGATATTAACTTTGTTCTTTTGACTTCATTGCCACTAGTTAGCGATAAGCTGTCACAATTGGCCACTAACACCTTGGCACTATGTGTTCACACAGGCAGCGACAGAATCTATTCTAGTGCCAGACATGTGTGTCGAGTTGGATGAGGCAATCCCGATGTGTGATGTGAACACTGTTTACACTTTTTTAATGCATTACCACCTTTGATAGTCAGAAGACAAACATATACTTTTACATTCAGTTGGATAACATGTCTGACTTAATAAAAAAAGACACTCATTTAAAAAGTCATTTCTGATAAAGTCCCACCAGAGCTGTGAAGTTGTATATGACTCTGAAGTCTAGGGCCCTATTACACACAATGCAGATGTATTTCTAGAGTGCTGATGTAATGTAATAGAGTATTCTCTGTTTGGTTTACCCTATACAGTAACTATGTATAAATGATGAAACTGGAAAGAGAAGAGAGGAAATAAATATAGAGTATTGCTGCAGAATACCTTATATAGTGACCGGTGAGTTACAGTACATGTAATGGTTTAATAAAAGTAAAGAATGGCAATTCACACTGTTTAACTGCTATGTGATTATACAGTCAGCGCTGAGTCAGCAAATAAATCACAGCTCCTCTCTCCCCTCACACTGCTTGTTGTCTCACTTTTTTAATTTCTCTCTCTCTCTCTCTGATCACTAAAAAGAATCTCAGCTTCAGTCTCTCTCTTATTTCTCTTTCTTCCCCTTTTCCTTTATCTTCCTCTCTCTCTTTTCCATCTCTCTCTCTCTTTCTCTCTCTTTTCCATCTCTCTCTCTCTTTCTCTCTCTCTCTCTTTCTCTCTCTGTCTTTTTCCATACACTCTGTCACTCACTCCACTCCTCAACATTACCCTGTTTGGAGTGGGCTGGGAGCAGGCGGGTAGCAGCTTTTATGGCCTGATCAATTTTACAGTGGCTTATTGAATAGCTTTTAATGCCCTCCTTTACTTTCAGTTGTAACCTGCAGAGTGTCTGCCGCTCCAGGGCTGATATGATGGCTCACCAGAGAGAGAGACAATAAATTTTAATACATCGTCTCTGGAAAATTACACGTTTAATCATTGATTTTTATTGGCTCATCATGATAACATTATCCCAGTGGGTGAGGGTGGACAAAAGAGCGGCTATTAAAATAAAAGAGGTTGAATTAGTTATGGCATTTTAAAGAGTGAAGTTGACAAAATGAAATGCTGGCATAACCAGCTTCCTTCATCTAATATACTGTGTATTGATTGGTACTGTAACGGTTATATATGGACAATTTGATGCAGTAACCATTTAAACAAGTGGAACCATCTCCAGATATTTTTCACTGTGTCAGTTTGTTGAGACAAAAAACAATATTGAATGTCAACTGCTGAATGTTTTAATGGCCAGGAATTAAAAGGAAAGAGACTAATATAATTTAAAATGACTCACAGACCAAATTATATTGTGTACAGGATTTCTTTTGATGGTGTTTGGTAATAGTGCCTCAGTTATCTGTAAATCTATCTCTACTTTCCTGAAGTCAAAATAGGTTTAAGCTAAATTTACTTTCTGCACGTTGCCGTCTTAAGGGGCAAAAGATCATTTAGATGACATTCAGTCTACAGCGAGGACGGTGGAGTTAATTTGAAATGCTTTTTGGAAAGCCCTTATCATTAGCCTTTCCAAAACCTGAAAATGTTCCACCTAGTGAAATGTGTTCCTCTAAATTAATGCAATTTAAAAAAATACAAATAGATGTGGAATGCATTTCCTCCAATGCACTTCCTATCTTGTTACACACATTCTTTATTCTTAAGTCATTGTGTCTCTTCATTTTTTTTTGCTGTTTCCTATTTATTTTTTTTATAACAGATACATATTATTTTTGTAATGCCATGAAAAAGTATACAGATTTGATCTGACTTTTTGATATAAAACAATAACCAAACAAAGTTGAAATGCAATTTGATTTAATTAAGGAATTACATGTTTCTTTTTTGCAGAACACACTGCCAAAAGTTGCAGAAATTAGCAATTACAGTACCTACTAATCTTAACTACTAACGTACTGTATATCTGTAGTTTTGTCTACTTTGCCCTATGTCACATCCTTTGTGATTTCACCTCAACAACTAGAGTGCAAGAAAGGTGAAATTTGAATGTGTGTGCACCAAGATTTATCGTCTGCATATAAAATAAATATCAGGATCATTAAGTCCAACTCTACTGCCATCAAGCTGATGAAAGCTGGCAAACACACAGACTTCATAATGCTGTGTGTGTGTGTGTGTGTGTGTGTGTGTGTGTGTGTGTGTGTGTGTGTGTGTGTGTGTGTGTGTGTGTGTGTGTGTGTGTGTGTTTGTGTGTAAGGTATGTGATAAGGTAGATTGACTCCTAATATAAACTGTAGAGGTGTCTACTGACATCCGTATAGCTGTGCCCTTTGTGTCCCTGCCTGGCAACCTCATTATCTGTGTGTGTGTGTGTGTGTGTGTGTGTGTACAATACTTGTATGTCTTTGTGTTTGAAAAAAAAATACAATGCAATATGATTTCATTCTTGCTTCTGGGATTGTGTTTGCAAATACTTTATTAAAGTTGTGTAATGTTTGTGAAGGTCTGTGGGTGTTAGACGGTTAGTTTGGGTTAGTGAGGGAGCAAGTCAGTGGACCTACATATATGTCTGTATACACAACTTATCTCTCTCTCTCTCTCTCTCTCTCTCTTAAACACACCACACATAGAACACGCACACAAACACACACTTGGGCAGGTTAGCCTTCCTCCACACCGGCACCTGCTCCGTTGAAGGTGAAAGAAGTGCTCACTTGAGCTCATTGAAAAGTAGATGTGACAGTAAATTTTTCAGGCCCTTGTGAGATGGGAGATCTTGTTATAGCAGTCAGGATGGGGGTCAGGGCAGTGGCTGCTTGATGATTGAGGAAAAGAGAAGTAAATTCATTCTGCTTCGGGCACTTTGTCAAGTGCCAGTAGCTTACTGTTGAGAGCCACTCACCCATCACCGTGTTACGGCCCCAGAGGTCACCTCCACCGCCATAAATCTGCCTCGCCTGCTAAACCTACTGCCTCCCCCTGGCTGATCACGAGCAGGGAGATAGGCTGCAGCTGCTGCTGCTGCTCCTCATAGTCACTCAAATGAAAAAAGGCAGAGGGGAGAATATAGATTCTGCTTTTGATGCTGCTGATGGTTTAAGAGCAGGACACTGGATGTGCTGTGCCACAGGGGGGATGTGTACGTTTGGACTAATGGTTGTGTTGTGTGTGTGAAAGGATGGATGGATTGCATATTTATAGCAAGGGGGCATTTTGTGTGTGTGTTACAATAGGGGCTTGCATGCATTTCCATATACATTTTGTTTTATTCTGGGAGTCAGTCATACAGTGTGTTTGTGTGTGTAAAGGAGGATTTTTCCAAGTCTTTTTAGACTGTCAAAGAAATGTTGATGATTGAAAAACAGATTGTGCATCAAGGCAGTAGGAAAATAACAAGAGAAGGCTGATGTTGCAAACTCAACACTTCTTATAGTTGCTTTTTCACATGTTTTTGCAGACAGAGAAATAACTAAAACTAATAATCATTTATCATATTAATTCCTGCATCACCTCACCCTTTCCTACATAACCTGCTCATCAGTCCACACAAGCTAAAAATCTGCATAATAGTGCAGAGAGAAAAGGGGTATTGCAGAGAGTGGCAAAAAAGGAGGAAATAAAACCAAGAGGTAATAAAGTAAATGATCATACAAGGGAGGGAAAGGGAAATCTGCAAACTATTGGAGTGTTACATTTTCTATCACTCTAGTCAACAAAGTAAAAGAATATTGAAAACGTAAGCAGTAAATGATGTGTCTCTCCAACTCTATTACTTGTTGCCTTTGCCAAGTCTAGTATTTGTGTCAATATTATACATAGAGCGTTACTGTCCTGCATCACACAGTTCCATCCAAGTGAATGGCTGCCTTAAAGCAAGACACATACAGTAAAAGTGTCCTCACAACAATCAGTTTCAAAATATTATAATATTTTGTGTTAGCAGCAGAACTCTCAAAGCTTTGCTCATTTACATAATCAGTGTTAGTAAATGCACTGCTACATTTAACAAAAAACATGCATCATTGCAAAAGGTTGCAGCCCAAATCAGCCTCTCACTGTTTGTGTCCAAAAAATTTAATTTAATAAGAATTTTAAATTTATTCATTTTGGGCTGAAGTTTACCAACACTGGTTGATGTTGAGCCATTTATTTTGACATGACAGCTAGGTGAGAGAGAGGGGGAAGACAAGCAGGAAATCGTCACAGGTCGGATTTGAACCCTGGACCTCTGCGTCGAGGCATAAACCTCTCAGTATATGTGCGCCTGCTCTACCCACTGAGCCAACCCGGCCACTGTTGAGCCATTTTTTATGATGAAATGTAAGATTGGTGGTTAGAAGATTGTTTTAAGTGTTTATGCACTGCCAACATACTCTCTAGACATTCAAGTTGTTCCAAGATAACAAGCAAAAATCGACTTTTAATACTTAATGAGGACCAAAAAACTATACCTTATATTACAACTCTCACAGTCAAAAGTCAAAAACTAATCTGGGCTTGTGAACTATTTCTGGGGAGCTCCCTTAAGAAGTTTTTGGTCGCTTTTGTCTGCAACATTTAGAATCTCAAAGGTTCAGCGAAATTCTGCCACTTTTAGAGTGTGGGTAGGACTACAGTTTCAATACTTAGCCTCATATTCTTTCATTGGGTCACACCAAAACAGAAACCAACCATACACAAAACCATAGGGGATCCTGTTCTGTCTTTCTAAATTGATAATTGGTATATAGCAAAATTCTTCATATCTTTTGCCATGTGCTAACATTTTTCTTGGATGGTGGTAGAGGACTAAAGTCAGAAGAAGGAAAATGATCTGGTGTGGGTGTCTGTGTGTTTGTATGTGCATGTGTTGTTTTTTGTACACATGCTTGTCCACATGTGCACAGATGGGGAGCGATCGCTTTTTTCTAAAGTTTTTCATCGTGCACCATAATTACACCTGCCCTGACTATGCGTGCATATGTATTCCAAACCCATGTGTACATGTGTGAGTGTGTATCTGTGTGCACACGCCTTTCAAGCTTGTAGTGTAACAACGCCAGCCTGCTTTCAATATAGCCTCTTATTAGGTGGTGATTATCCTGCCTGCATCTGGCTTCTTTCAGCCTTTGACTGGAAGTTGGAGAGGCCAGGGGCACCCTGGGAAGAAAGGAGTGAAAACTTCCTGAACCCAGCTTTCACCCCCCACCCCTCAACTCCAGCGTACCCCTTAACCTCTAAAGGAACCTCCTTACTTTCACAGTGGTGTGTTTTCTATAAACACTAGAACATTCCAAATTGGGCGGAGAAATGTGTAGGTGGTGCTCAGACTGTTTGCATACATGGATGCATGTTGCGGGCTGGTAAAGGTATTGTAGAAGTAACCTTCCAATTAAGTTCGACCTGTTCTACAATTGCACTCAGTGTATCGTGTATCTGTCCAGAATTAACCCTGGAATTAATGGTCAATACTTATACTATCCCGTATTTATACTGCAGATGAATATTGTGTTTTATCTGGTTAGTTAACAGTTTACAGACTTGTCATTGTATCTTCTCATGGCTGTAAATTAAATTGTATTTGTTCCAATATAGAAACTGGATGAAATTGCATTTCAGAAGTATTTCAGCAACCATCTTACATAATGGCTGCATTTGTGGGGGGTCATTGCATTTACTCAGTCACAGTCAACCACAAGCTAGTGGGGATGTGCATTAATATGCCTTTCCTCTAATGCTACATGCTGAAAAATCTGACTGTATTGAGGTGAAAAGGTCAACCCACAGCTTCTCTCAAAAAATTAGTTTTTGCACAAAAAATTACCATAGCCGAGCTGCCAAAAACACTGTCGATAAGCACTATGTTTGGCGCTAATCCTCAGCCTGCCTCTTCAACATAGATACACATCTATGTACACACTTTCCTGTTCCCCTACTCCTACCCCTACTGAACTGACATAGCACCACTGGAAGATGTAGATTGAAAAAATACTTTGTGAAGCCGAAAAGGGACAAGGAAAATAAGCAGACAAAAATAGAAGAAGAAGAACTTGATAGTAGACAGGGAGAAAACAGTATGGCAGGATCCCGAGCGCCTGGCTGGGGGCTTTGTAAGAACCCATACATCAGCTGTCACCAGATGGGCTTCCAAAGAGCCACAACAAAAAAAAACAATAGACTGGACAGATGGTCCTAAACAAACTGCAGTGGGTTTGATGCTATTAAAAGCTGTTTACCTCATGCCAGACGCCTGCAAGTGTAGTGGATGCATTGTGTGATCATTTCTGAATGACTGAAGGTGTGTACGTGTATGTGTTTGATAAACCCTCTGGTGTGTTTCTAGCCACCAAATGACCATTCGTAGCTTGTGTATGTGTGTGTGTGTGTGTGTGTGTGTGTGTGTGTGTGTGTGTGTGTGTGTGTGTGTACATTTTTCTCATAATTAAGTTACAATCAAAGACAAAACGTGATGGTGAAATACAGACAGTGTAATGATTGATTTGCAAAAAAGTGGATGCCAGCCAACTCCGTAGGCCATGACGAACTTTTGGCTTGCAACCAATAACTGGACAAATATAAAAAAGACCCCACCGTCCCATCTTTCTCTGTCATTCCCTCCCTCCTATCCTCTCCCCTTCATCTGCTCTCCTAAAGAGCGACTCTGACACCTCAGAATGATGAACTCCTTTAATGCGCTGACCTTTCTCCTTCGGACTAGTCACCCGCCCTCCTGCCCTCTTCCATGTAGATGAGACAGAGACAGATGAAGATATTTTGCAATGTGTGTGCATGTGTGGGTGTCATGCAGTTACACAGTGAAATTAGTTTTGGTGTTGGTGGATGATGGCCAACCCACCTTCAGATCAGCAGTCAACCAGGGAGATTAATCCAGACACAGGAGGCCTGTTGGAGAGCAGTCATGACAGGCCCTGAATGAGAGAAGAGAGACAGACAGGTAGACAGACAGTCAGGGCGGATGGGTTCATGACAATGATATACCTACTGAGAATGTGTCCATATATCTATCTGTTCAACATTCAGGTTTAAAATACAGATTGTTGGACTACTGGGGACATGAATAATGTAAAGACCAAGTTTCTTCACCATGACATGTAAAAATAGCCCAAATTTAGAATAGTTCCTGAACTCTTAATCATTAACCAATTTATGTAGGTATGGTGTTGTGGATTATTCCCCTGGTTGGAAAACCAGTCAAAGCCTTTGCAAATGGGACATTAGCAATCTGTCTCAGACAGATCAGAATATCCTACAGTCAACTGTTTAATCACTTCTAAGTTATTTATTATAATTCAAATGCATGTTACTATAGAATAAATACAAATTTGTCAGTGTCAGTATGATCTCAGTCTAATTCTGAGTTCATCATATATTAGCAGCCACAACCTAATGACAACAGCTAATTATGCTATATGGCTATAGTAGTTTATATTGCAACCCTGCTTCTGTTGTAAACCTATTTCCCCTTACATTATTATTATTATGTAAATACCTGTTCATGTGAAATGAAGTTTTAGACATGATGAATAAGCTGATGCTAGCTGGGATGACTAACAATATCTAATACATTAGCAACATTTTCTTAGTTTTAGGTTGGTTGCAAATGTTTCCCAGGGAGCTTGCCAGAATTTTTAAACTCACCCTTGTGTCCGTCCGCAGTCCTCTGGCCTTTTGGATTGTCCTTGAACAACCCTTACAGAACCTGCTCAGTCATTGTAAGACCATCCATGTGCATCAGCTAACTGTCCGAAATGTAAAATGAGTGCCAGAAGTTGATGAATATGGTGTCATTAGCCGCGCTTGTCCTGCCTTCTTCGTTTTCTGCTTTAATTGGCTCCGATTTATAATCATCCACCTTTCAGCTATCCTTTACAATTCTGTCTTGTTGCCTTCTAGAATTGGTTCAGATCAGTGCATTTTACAGGTCTAATAAATGGATATTTTGTTTTCTATTTAACTTGTCTCATGGTTCACATGGACACTAAAATACCTTTGTTTTGTTAGTTATTAGCCATTTTATGCCATCTATGTTCATATTTTGAGGTATTGAATTGTTAGCTAATATATTATTGTTTTTTAAGATCCTGAATAAAATATTTTGTAAGAGAACTCTTCATTTTACTCATGACAAATGATATACCATAGGAGAAGAAGAATGGCACAAAGTAGTTCAATTGCTAAAACTAGCCCTTCCCTTCCTCACTTTCTGGAAATTGAAATCCATCATTGTCGTGATAAGATGTGCTCCATTCCTAGGTGCTTAGGTGCGGATTCTGAAATTACAGAAACATATCAGCAATGTATGCATTTAATTGATGCTCATTCAGTTTGAGGGCATACAGCACATACAAATGGACCAGTAAGTCCACTTCTAGCCTCTGTTGAATGTTGCTATTGGATGCTGCCTGTATCATTATTCAGTGAAAATAGAAAAATCACACCCACAATATTTTGTTAGGATTTTCAGGGGAAATATTTGAGTTGTAAAATGCATACAATTCTCATTAACTTCAAATATGTAAATAATGGTCTTTTATATATTGTTATTTAATGAAACATGACTTCAAGATACCCCCTCATTTGCTCCAAGTACGTGTCTTTGTGTGTGTGCATATACTAATGTAATAATAAGTTATGGCAGACCTAACTGTGTGTGTGTGTGTGTGTGTTTGTGTTTGTGTTTGTGTTTGTGTGTGTGTGTGTGTGTGTGTGTGTGTGTGTGTGTGCGTGCCTATCTCTCTCTCTCTCTCTCTCTCTCTCTCTCTCTCTCTCTCTCTCTCTCTCTCTTTTAGGTCAGCTGTCCATTCCTTGTGTTCCAGAGAGACTTGAAAATCCCTTGAGCCAAACCTCCAAAGACACTGGTCTGCATAGAAAGGTAAGTGACTCCTGACACACACATCACACAGCAGGGTGTATCAGTCACTTTAGTGGGACTTTGAGCTTTGGGTAACAGGGCAGTTCAGGGGGTCAACAGCGGCATTTGATCTTTGACCTTCGGACAAAAACAGACTGAAGTCAGGGGCTGAGTGATTACTGTGTTGGGTTGGCATATTCAACAGCAGCAGGTATGTTAGTCCTCTCACTGAGTTAGAACATATCAGTTTGATTATTAATTCAGTTTTATTAAGCATTATCCTCTATTAAACAAAACATGATAAACCTTTGTACAAAATTGTAGCCTTGTAAAAATGTAATGGATTAAAAGTAATTAAAAATATGTAGCATACACTTCTTAATACTTTGGTAATGTGAGTTTTCCCACATTTGTGCAATCCTTGATTAATCCTAAATAATTATTGATGCTTGTCATCTTTAGACCCATTTCATTAGAATGTCATGTTAAATAATATAAATAGTATTGAAATTATTAAGTTAGTTGCTTTTTGTATTTATTTATTTAATTACAATCCACATCTTGTAACTTTTTTCTTTTTCTAAACGGGTGTATTTTTTCCCCCCATTAAGTTCTCCCAAAAATTACCTCCTGTCTAAAACAAAACTACTTACAGGGCTTAGCAGATCTCTATCTCTCTCTCTCTCTCTCTCTCTCTCTCTCTCTCTCTCTCTCTCTCTCTCTCTCTCAAACACACACACCCTCACACACGCTCCCTACTGAAATAAATCGAAGCCTCAAACTCCGTGATTACTCTCTGCATATCCTCGTCCCCCTAGTGGCCAACATCAGAACCACATCACACATCACCACATATCTCCTTTGACAAGTTATTTTAATATATGCCACATCTAAAGTCTTTTGTATCCCAAATTGTAGAAAATCTGATATCTAGAATCACATAATGTTGATAATGTAAACCTGATATAATGTAGGATGTTGTTAAAATAACAGCTTTATTAAATAAGGGAGAGCACTTTATATGAATTACATTTGCTTTGAGATAAGTCTTTGCCTTTGTCTAGACAAGAGTAAAAAGAGCATCCTTTTTGCTTTAGATTCAAAGCCGGCCATAAGCCCATTTCTTAAAAAACTTTCTTCATTAAGGAGTGAATTTATTTATACAGCACGGTGTGTACAATGTTGGAAAAAGATAGACACCTGTAGATAACTGTTAATATTTGTATAGTGTTAATAGTTTGAGCAGCTATGTTCATTTAACGCCGCAACTTAAAACTGTGGAAGAAATACCGACTTTGTATTTAGAAGGTCTGATTTAAAGGGATGCTTTAAGTTATTTCTCTATTGTGTAAAAACAGCAGTGTTGAAGATTAAAACGCACTGCTCATGTGCATCTCCACTCTCTTGATTACACAGGAAATTATCACACAACTAGGAAATCATTTAAAAATATATTAAGATAAAAAAGACAAATGTACTCAATATATTAAGTTAATATAATATATATAATATAAATTGTAAGTCCTTTATCTAAAAGAAAAGGTAGATTTAGCAGTTTTGCTTTGAGAGAAATGTTTCTAAAAACCAGTGGTGGATTTAATTTACTGTTATAAAGTACTGTACTAATGTACATCTTTGAGGTACTGATTACTTAACTTTTCATGCCACTTTCTATTTCTACTCCACTACATTTCAGAGAGAAATATTGTACCTTTTACTCCACTACATTAATCTGGCAGCTTTAGTTACTAGTTACTTTACAAATTAAGACATCTGCACACAAAACACATGTAGTTTATAAAATACGATGTTTTGTCATAAATTAAACTACCCAACAATATAATGGCCTACAAGTACAAGCTGAAATTATTAGCCGATTAAACATTTAGTTGATTGAAAGAGCTGTTTTGATTGTTTCCAGTTTCTAAAATGTGAGGATTTTTCTACACTGAGTACTTTTACTTTTAATATTTTAAGTACATTTTCTGATGACACTTACACACTTTTACTTAAGTAACATTATTAATGCAGGATTTTTACTTGTAACGGAGTATTTGTACAATGTGGTATTAGTACTTTTACTAAATACTTCTTCCACCACAGCTAAAAACAGACTCAAAGATCAAATGACTTTTTCAGCTTCTCCACTTTCTCTGCCTCTTTCAACCTTGATGAACGGCTACAACACAACAATGTCCAACTGTCCTACCTCTGATGTGATCGAAGCTGACTCTGCTCTCCACCCAGCTTTGTTTTTCTTCACAGCCGTTGGGTGGTCCATGTCGCTCGCTCCCTCTCTCTTTCTCTCTATCTATCTCTCTCTCTCACTCATTGTCAAGTTTACAGCGTCTGTTTCTCTTTGAGCGCTATGGGACCCAGGCATGGTCCGAAACTCAATACCAGAGTATACACAATTAAGTTCACACCAGAGGTTATTTGGTGGAAGTGTGGTCTCATTCCACAAAATGTGCAAGTCAGTCAAAGGATAGGAGGGTGTGAGTGTTTATGTGTGGCTGGTTAGTTGGTCAAGGTTAACTTAATGATGGGAGGTTGAGATGGTGTGTGTGTGTGTTTTTTTTCGGGGCGTTCTTCTGGTTTCAGCACAGGCAATAGAGAGAGACTCTGTAGGCTGTTGCTATTTGAGACTTGACAGGTTGTGTTGTCCAATCACAATCAAATGTAAGGTTTTAGTAAGTGTTATTAATAATTTGATTCATGATGATGGATTGCTGTTGTGTCTTATTCAAGTTGATGTACTTTAGCCTTCTACCTGCTGCAATGTTGGAAAAGTCAAATAGTACAATGTTTATGAACTTATCAGAATAAAAGCAGAATACTTTTATGGCCACCCGAGTGGCTCGCTTAGCCGTGAGTAATGTAACGGCAACATGCTGTGGTTTTATATAAATATGTCTGTTAGGCTGGGCTGTCTGGATTCACGCGCAGACACGGAAAAAGGTCGGAACAGGTATTGAGGTTTATTGAACACAAAAAATGAGTGATGCAGGTGCTGGATATCCCCTGGGGCTGAGAGCGGGCAGACAGGTGAGAAGCAGGTTCGAGAGAAGAACAAGGCTCAGACAGGCAGACTGGGCTTCCAGGGCTGTAGTGGGAATCTGGACACAAAAACACTAAAAGTCAAAACAAGGCTTGCAACAGGTATACAAAAAAAAGCAATCTTTCGAACCCACTGAGGCTGGCCGTAGCAAGTGTTACCACTTGGGTGAACGGATGATCTGGCAGAGACTGGTTGGAAAGCTGGGGTTTTAAAACAGGAGTGGTGATTGCTGGATGTGAATCAGGTGAACAGGAAGCCACAGGTGTCTTGACGAGGAGGGAGAGAGAGCCAGGAGCGCCACACCCACTCAGCACACGACAGACAAAAAACAAGGGAGAGGGGAGAGGGAAAACAGACAGCACCATGACAATGCACTTATATTAGGATGGTTTAGCAAGTAATGACAGTAACATTAAACTCTATGGAAGATATTTCTCAATTTGTCTATCAATGTTATCTGCTTTCGAAAACTTGGAAATTATCAGAATACTGTATGTTTTTTTAATCCTTCCTAATAATTTATTATACTTAAAAAAAAAAAAAAATCTAAATTAGAAACATTTAATTTTTTTTTTTTAAATAAATCTGCATCGTCCAAAGAATCCATAGGCCCTTGTGGTCTGTTGCATAAAACTGGTTTTGCCCTGCTGAACTCACCCCAGTTGACCTTTCCAGCCTGTTGAGTGTTTCAGTGTTTGGTGTTGGACCCGTTAGCCATAGCTCCCTCTGAGTACCATTCACACGCGATTGGGAGTCCCATGACAGGCCAGCTGGAACCTTCAATCCACCCCCCCAAACACACATACAGACACAAATCCTCCACGGAGCCACCACTGGCCAGCCCGCCTGTCAGTCATTCAATGGGAGGGTTGCTGTGTGTGTGTGTGTGTGTGTGTGTGTGTGTGTGTGTGTGTGTGTGTGTGTGTGTGTGTGTGTGTGTGTGTGTGTGTGTGTGTGTGTGTGTGTGTGTGTGTGTGTGTGTGTGTGTGTGTGTGTGTGTGTGTGTGTGTGTGTGTGTGTGTGTGTGTGTGTGTGTGTGTGTGTGTGTGTGTGTGTGTGTGTTGGGGCTTCCTGTTTTGGCCTGTGTGCTTCAGTTCTTCCTGGCAGAGGGACTGCTGGTGTCATGTCTGTCAGCTATGGGACCAGCAAGACACATAAAATGTGCACACCTTTAATCATTGTTCATGTCAAAAACGTATTCTATTCTCATCATATTCTTGAAGAAAAAAAAACAACAAAAAAAGCATTTAGACTAGAGCATGGGGTTTAAAAGCTCTCTGTAACAATCCAGACTAATGGCATTTGTTCTGGATAGGTTAGCAGCTCTTTAAACCAAGGTGAGGCAAGTTGTATTGTATTTTTTATAGACTTGATTAAAGTTTCCCCATACCAGACTGGAGTCATTTCTCTGGACAAACAGTATAACACATTTCTCCACCTGTGGCCAGCATTTCCATCATATCAGATGTGGAGAGAATCAACTTGCTATTTTATGATTTGTAGATAATTGTAATAGTGGTCAGTTATGTACGGTACTATTAGTACTAAATGTAGTTTTTTTACGCTTTTATCACCCCCACCCCCAAAAAACACAGGCTACACAGACCAGATCAGTCTCTCATTGACTCTCAGATGTCACTCACAAACATACAAACTGATTTTACTGTCATTTTACAGTAAATCCTTTCCATATAAAACCATGAAGATTAATTGATCAAAGTTTCATAGTTGAGCAAGACACTGACTGATTAGTCAAAAAAAAAAAGTGCTTTAGCACTTAAGTTGTAAAACATGTTAAAACCATTTAAAGACTCCCACACATGGGTGGAAGTTCTGTTATGATACTCCTGATATGGTCATTAAGAAGTTTTTGTGTGTACAGTATAAAACATCAATTCTACTTTCATTTCAGTAGATGTTTGATGATGTATTGTACACTTTTCTTTAGTGAAAATACACTCTTTACTTCAGTAAGCACCAAAGAGATTTGGTCGGTTCAAGGTAAAATGCCACATTGGGCCATTCACAGAGACTATAATCTAGTACTTTTTCCACTCATGCTCTCTCTCACATACTCAGATATGCACAAATTAAGTGTTTATATCACAGACACATACACTAACTCATGCCTCTTCATGAGAGGTGGGTATGTCTTGGGGGGGAGCACCAGTCATGTTCCATTAATCCAACGCAACCAGTAGTGATTGATCAATTAGACTGCTTAAAGCTGGGGCTCAGGCTGATCAATAGCACTGATCACCAGCAAGAGGTTTTCATTAAGACCTGCTGCTCTGCATGAGTAGACTCCATTAGCATAGACCAAATGGGCTGCAAGGAATGCAAATATGCTGGAGAAAACCTACACACACACACACACACACACACACACACACACACACACACACACACACACACACACACACACACACACACACACACACACACACACACACACACACACACACACACACACACACACACAGAAAGGCCACATAGCTTTGCCCCCTATAAAGTATATATGTATAGGTAAAGGAGTAAGGAATATATATAAAATCACATACTTATAGTTTGTGTCACATATATTGCACATTATAATTGCAAATGTAACATTTCTTGCAGGGCTATAATTGTACTAAATCCTATAGCATGATACAGTTATTGTGTCCACCCTCCTAATGTAGCAAACATTTTAATTTAGAAATGAGGTGCTCTTCCTGGAAAAAGTTCCACAGAGTTGCCTCGAGCATCTATAAACCTTCCATTATACAACACTGGAGTATCTGGTATTTTTAAAAGTTTTTAGAAAAAATATGAAATGGTAAAATCATTTGCCTTATTGTATGATCTATAATATAGTGAATATTTGTTTAAAGAGACCTTTTTTTAAAATGACTCAATCTCTTTAAACAATGTTTTTTGTAGCAGAATTGCTAATAGCTGCTACTTCTACGTTCTTTTTTTTTTTTTTAATATATGCTGCTAGCTATGTTTGTTTTCTCATTGATTATGGGTGAGCCACTAATAAATGAGACGTCCCTTGGACCATAATGTCACAAACAGCTCAGAGTGTTTCTCAAAGACACTGAGTAAACTCTTCCTTACTACTTTCTTATTTATTTTAGGATGTTCTGAATATGAATGGCCAAAAATATAAATATATGAGTCATATTGCCTCAAAATTGTCTTTATTGTACCATAATGAGCATGTCTGGCAGTAATTCCCATCCAGCCCACTCATTGTCAGCCTGTTAGTTACCTGAACAACAGTGGATGTTGCTGCACAACAGCGATATTTCTGATTCACGACCCCATCAAACCCACGGGATCATCCGTAGCTCAAAACAGAAAAACACCGGCCAGCTACCACTGACAAACTCACCTTTCTCACCCTTTCCTAACCCTCAGTGGGACCGAGAGCTATTGTTTTACTTAAACAATCCTCATTGAATTACAAACTGGCTGCATGCTTTGTTCAGTGAGGCCGATGCGTACTGCTGTCATGGGTCCTATCGTTAATGTGCCATCACTGCACCTCACATCCTCAGCAGACACTGAGCTTATTTCCTCCATCTGTAGGTGAATGTGTGAGCCCATATGTGTGTGTGTGTGTGCGTGTGAGAGACTGACACTGTAAACGTGTATGGGGTGAATGAGTAATAGAGGAGGTTGTTGGGTTTGTCGTGTGTGTGTGTGTGTGTGTGTGTGTGTGTGTGTGTGTGTGTGTGTGTGTGTGTGTGTGTGTGTGTGTGTGTGTGTGTGTGTGTGTGTGTGTGTGTGTGTGTGTGAGATAGCATTAAATCGCTCAACAAAGAAGAGAATAGATAAGCATTGTGGCATTGGGTGCTTTGGTCACTGGTGGAAACACCACAGAGACCTGGTGAAATACAGTACACACCCACTCTAATTAATTTTACTATACAGAAAAACGCTAGCTAAAATCTGCTATATCTATCTAAATTTTTAAATCAGGATATCACTGTGAGTGTTTCCCCACACATGCGCAGTACAATAGCGGGGGCGGGGAGTTACTGCATCCCTAGAACTGGAAGCTCATTTGATTGCGGTTCACCGTCTAACGGTGTCATATGCCAAAAAGTGGTCATCCGCCAAAAAGTTATTGCTGTCTACCCAACATGCAAATACAAACGTACACAGACACGTTAGATGAACGCCAGTGCTCTTGGGCTCTCCAGCACGTTGTTTTGTTGCCGGAGGTTGCGTACCTTTCTCCGGCCGTGCTGCACCCCCAGGGCCGGGGCACATCGCTACGCGTTGTTGCGGCTTCTCCAGCAGGCTGAACCAGGCTCCCTCCCTCCCTCGCCCGGGCCACATCGCTACGCGCTGTTGCGGCTTCTCCAGCAGGCTGTGCCGGGCTCCCTGCTTCCATTGCCCGGGCCACATCGCTACCTGGATGTGTGATGGCTAGACGAAAAACAGGGGACACGCCGAATCTATAGCTGAGCCTCTGCCGTGCTGGGGTTAGCTGAGTCTGCTAACTTAACGTTACTTTCTCATAACACGGCCAAAGTTCACAACCGCTGCCACCATGTTATTATCTGGTCTAACACTCATTAAGACTCCGGAATATCAGTTAAGTCACCCAATGGGCGATAGTTTATTTAACCTTCTTCTGGCGAACATACAAGGGAGCTCACACACATGGCTACTCTGATACTTCTAGGTGCAACCTCTAAAACAGTCCATGCTGCAACACGTACATGGTCCATGCACGCACCATGAACAATTCCTATTGTTACTTGACTGATTGAACCGTGCTTATAGTTAGATAAGTTGAGGAAAAAATACTGGGAACCAAGCAATTGGCCCTTTCTGAACATGCACGCGCTCCAAACGGACACTGCACTAGTATCTAATCTTTGACAGACTACAACAAAAGATGATGTTAAGGAGAATGATAGTAATAAATTATATTACTGGAGTTTTTCTTTTTTAGTCAAACATGTAACTGTATTTTCATTTTTAGCTATAGTAAATGTTTTCAAGTCCAACTTTTACCCTTTTTAATCTTAAATAGTATATCTGTATGATGCAATCTGATTTTTCAGTGGACATGGGAAGTTGGAACTTCCATGAATCATTGTTTATCCATAATTTCTGGGTGCAGTGCACAATGGCACCACTTATGAGTAAAGTATGGACATGCTAGGTTTACCTTTGAAGGACTCTTATCAAACAAGCTATAGGAAGTGGGAAAATAACTCTGATCTAGTACATTACTCTAACAAATACAATGAGCCCTATAATGTTCATTTTTGTTGATACTGTTTCTTTAAGGCATTGAAATCACAGTGACAATAGATACATTTTCTAGCCTGTGTTTATATTGGATTAAATCATATTTTTATTCATCCAAAAAAACAGATAAATCAAAGACTGGTCATTAGGGTCATTTGGGTTAGAACAAGGTTCATGGTTTAGTAATGAGTAGAGATAAAGAGAGAATGTCTTTAAGAGGAGATACCCAGAGGTATGGCAACACGGATGTGTGTGTGCTTGTATTTCTGTGTTTTAGCGGAAAGGAAGGGAGTTGGTCACAGAGATACTGAGGCAGACAGGAAGAGATCATCCTGGTGTTGCCATGGTTGGGGTTAAGCCATCTGGCTCCCCAGGCCCATACATAGTGCACACACAGGTTACTGCTCATACACACACGCAAATGGATGGGGATGCCAGTGTGCACAAAGTTACAACATGAATGTAATGTCTCCTTCCTCTTCACCTCTCACCTCTTGACTTTTTACCTTCTCAGTAATTAATTGGTGTCAATTTCATTGTTTAAAGATTATACCTTTTCAACTATTACATTTACATTGAGTCATTGTATGTTTATGAAAGCACTAGATAAATGTGTAAAATGTCTTTCCAGCTATATATATGTATATATATATATATATATATATATATATATATATATATATATATATATATATACATGCACAGAAACATACACACTCTGTGTGACCATTTGCACTGATGTCCAGAGTTTAATGAGTTTTTTGCAGGGATGACATGGCAGCAGAATGATATTTCCGTGAGCCGTGTGTGTGTGTGGGTGGGTGGGATGGATGGATGGATGGACGGATGACACCCGTATCCATCCCCATTGGGGAGAGGAAGTCCCTATCAGAACACAACAGGAAAGAGACTGAGCAAAAACAAGCGCATGTCTTTTTGGACATTAAATCACTTCCTGTAGGACTCTGGGCTGCCTCCTCCTTCACCATTCTCAGCCTCCACCTCTCAGCCCAGTTTAACTACCCTATTGGCAGACAGAGAAATTGATCATGCCTCTTCATCTTTGTGCGTAAAAAGTGTGTTTTCCTGTGAGAACGTCTTTAAAATATTACAGTAATAAGTGAAATAACTCATCAGTAATGGTGAGAAGAGGCTTGAGACCCCTTCTAAAACAACAGTATACTGTATTTTAACAATATAAAACACCTTTGCTTCAAAAGTAAAGTCTGTTGCCTTACGGACACAGCATATATATGTAATGCTGTGCAGCCTGCCTATCTGATTTATCGCTCTGACTTGCAGATGTGATGAGTATCGTAGGATGCAAGTGCCATATAAATCCCGGCATCCTGACAGATCACAAGACCTGAGTCTGGACCTGGTGCTTTGATCTTCATCCAAGAACAAAAACAAAGAGACAAAAAGCTTTATCTGTGGCTTCTGCAGGAAAAGGCCTTTTTAATGGCAACAGGAAAAGACAATGACCACTGTTTTTATCTAAACACAAACACAAGCCTCACACTGCCCGCCTTGTCATTTTCTCAGGTTGTGTGTGATACCGAATGGCTCATTGCAAACATCAGACATCTTGAGTAAATTGCATACATATATTGAAAATGCAGCTCTCACACAATGCTGTCCTCATCCAGGGCACAGCTGTAAAAAATATGACTTCCTTCCCATAGGCAATTTCCTGTTTATGTCTGAATTCAGGTCAGGAGAGGGGGATAGTGGTCCCTGCCTCATCCACTGTCATCCTTCCCTAGAGGTGACCCCGGTCCTGATAACGCAGAATGCTATGGAGCCCAGTGTCATTATGTTGGAATAGAATACCTGTCCCTCTACTTCTCTAGGTTTTCAAATTTCTCATTTCTTCTCTCTGTCACTAATAGAAATAATCACAAACACTCTTTTATCTTAATCTGTCCCTTCCTCTTAAAGTGATGGTTCGGAGTAATTTCACCCTAGGGTCCTTTGCACCATGACCTCGAGCCAAACAACCCCCCAGAAGCTTTTTTCACCTGGATCGAACATTGGGAGAGTTAGCGTTATCAGCTGAATAGCGTAGTGCAGGCGCTAATGGATCCAACTGTGTATTTTGTAAGTTACCCCACTAATAATGCCCGAAATGATACCAAACTTCTACAGTAGTACAAATAGGTTATGTACTCATAAAACAATGGTTCGGAAAGTTTGTAAATACACCAGGATTTTAGTTTTAAACAACACTTGCCTGCTGGCTTCTGCTCTCTGCTGCTACCGGCAGTAAGACGAGTAAAGGTAAAGGTACTTTATTGTCACATACAACCCACGCAAACATGGGGAGAAAATACAAACTCCACACAGAAAGGCCCAGAACAACCTGGATTCGAGCCTAGAACCTTCTTGCTGTGAGGCCACAGTGCTAACCACTGAGCCACCATGCTGCCTACAAATTAGGGACGTCTACAAATTACAACACCAAAAAGAGATACAACAAAAATGTTATTTATTACTTATTTTTTTAAAGTAAGTGCTGTAGTACAAATAGCAAGAGATAAGTTATAATTGAGGTAAGTTTGGAGACACTACCTTATTTAATCATTAAATTAATAAATATTTTTGTTGTATCTCTTTTTGGTGTTGTAATTTGTAAATCTCCCTTAGCACTAGTCTTACTGCCGGTAGCAGCAGAGAGCAGAAGCCAGAAGGCAAGTGTTATTTAAATAAACTCCTGGTGTACTTACAAACTCTCCAATCCATCGTTTTATGAGTACATAACCTATTTGTACTACTGTAGAAGTTTGGTATCATTTTGGGCATTATTAGTGGGGTAACTTACAAAGTGCAGTTGGATCCATTAGCACCTGCACTAAGCTATTCAGCTGATAACGCTAACTCTCCCAATGTTCGATCCAGGTGAAAAAAGCTTCTGGGGGGTTGTTTGGCTTGAAGTCATGGTGCAAACGACCCTAGGGTGAAATTACTTCGAACCATCACTTTAACACACAGAAAGAGATATATTTGCAACATAAACAAATTGGATAACAGCCTCTTGTAGCCACAAAACACATAAAAGGAGAGAAAGAGACCCCCCCTCCCCATCCCCCACCCACACACACACACACACACACTCTCCCCAAAAACCTCTCAATTGCACACACATGGATCTTCCTGAGGCACCCTGTTTGTTTCATTTTCTTCTGATTTGCCTATAACAGGCAGCAGCCGCTGCTGTGAATGTTTAAATTAAGAGTTCATGTTCCGCTCTGTATGATATGTTGTGGTCGAGCATGGACGGTGGGTGCTTGACAAGGGGTGTCCAATGGTGAGGCTGGGAAAAATGTGGGGGGAGCTGATGGAGCTCCCCAAGTCTCTGGGCACAGTCATTAACATGGCTCCTTGGTTTGGAGCTGAGAAAGCATGCTCGGCACTCTGGGCTCATTGAAGATGCTCCCCAGCCTAATTGGAGCATCCATTATTTATGAGTTTTTACAAATTCCAACTGACATTTTTAACAGTTGTGGATGTCTGTTTCTGATTTGGCTTCACTGGGTGCTACTGTCCTCCACCCAAGAAGATGGAAATATTTGTCCAATACAACTGCTTGGTATTAAAAAGCAAGAATTTTACTTTTGGGTGCTGATTTCTTATTAATTTTACATGTATGCTTACCTTTTAGCTTTTTTGACAGTGGTTGCAGGGTGGATATAGGTGAATAGGTGTTATATTTCAAACAGTGGTGACCAAAGAAAAAGCTTTTAACCACCCCAGCTTGTAATACTTTTGATAACACTAAAATCAATGAGTCTTTGCAATGTAAATGGCAGCTCCTATTGCCAAATCAACTGAAAAAGAATGCTCAACTCAATAGCTCTATGCGACATTAAGTTTTCAGGTCATTGTTTTTTTTCAGACCGCACAGTTGAGTCCAACTACCCTTAACAAAACAAGTGTTGCTTTCAGCTATCCAGTCACCAGTTGGTTAATATATATACTCAATAATTACTTATTTAATAATTTTTTAATAATGTAATTTATTATACATGTTATTTTTTATGTAAAACACTGAAGAAATTGCATGATAAAGGTGGTATGCAACACCAATACTATTATTATTATTATTATTAATAATAATAAATGTGTGTGTCTGTGTGTGTGTGTAAGTACGTTAGTAAAGTTTATGTATATAGCACTTATCACAGAGTCACACAGGGCTTCACAAGCCATATAAGTAAATACATTAAACAATAAAAATCACAATAAATCGCGTGCGTGCTTGCGTGATGAGCCCCGCTCTATCAGGAAGTGTCGTCTCTTTGCTGCCTACCATCCCAACCTCGTTCTTCTGTAGCTGAGCCAGTATTGATCCGACTGCTGCCCTGTGCTGCTCCTTCAGCCTCAGGCTTCTCGCAGCCTCGCCTCACCTTACATCACTCACCTCACATTAGACTCTGAGCTTGATATGCACTGTTAGGCTCTGGTACACTCCCAGAGAGAGAACTTGTCAAATACCAGTTAACATGAGTTCTACAAGAAAGCCGCCCGCTTGACGTCAATCTTGCTTTGGGTGCTGGAGGTCAATTCAACAATGCTGTGCCATCTATTATATGTTTTTGTTTTTGAGAGTTGTATTTGGAAATTGTTGTTCTTGTAAGTAGAACCTTGATTACACACAGCAAATTAATATTCTATATTTTCTCTATCTCTGTATTTGTTAAAACATTCTGATGTTGTGGGTAAATAGTTTCAGAATGGGTTATTTACTAACCTTTTTTCTGGATTATTAGCTTGCACTTTATTTTCCAGCGACCCCCTTTTTTTTTTTTACATACAGTCTTTTAGCAGGCATTTTAAATGCTTTCCTGAAGGGCACATTTACAGTCATTACATTACAGTCATTTAGAAGGCTAATGTAGCTTAAAGCCCTTTAAAGGACAGTGTCAACATCAGGGAAAACCACTTTACCAGTGATCAGGGCTCCACAGTGTGAGCGTTTCACTCACATTTGCGAAATATAGATGTGTGCGAACCATAGATTGTTAAATTATTGAATAAATACAGTTTGAAGCAGAAATAATTAAAAACCTAGAATACTTTTTATATTCAAACAAATGAAATCACTTTGCTTGTAAATGTCTCCTATTCCTTTTATTAAAGAAAAACACATTATTTGATACGCAGTTTTGAGGGGTGGAGAGTTTAAGATGGTAGCTTTGAATGAAGTGGGAAGGCCATTCATCGATTGGGGTTGCAGCTGCCTCAGCAGCCAGGACCAGGCAGTATAATGATATCCAACAGAGGTCCAGCCAACACAAAGCCTGTATACACAAACCTTCTGGTTCGCTCCCCAACCAGAAAGCATAAAATCGCAATAATCAAATGCTAACATTATTAACGATTTAACAGAGGATCTATGATCGATCAACACCAGCTTGACAAACCTACAACTCCAGGTAATAAGAGGCAGTCTTTTCCTTGTTACGTTTAACTGGTCTCTCTAAAACAGAGCTACAGCTCCAAACAGATGCTGATTGGATGTTTCCCAAAGATCCTCCCTGGGGCCCACACTCTCCTTTTTCATAGCTATGTTTAATGTTCATTTGTAGGAGCCTCTATTACAGTGTTATTGCTGCCTCTGGCAAAGGACCCAGCCTATTAAGAGTCCTCAGCAGCTTACAGAAACTGTTGCTGTCCCAAAGGAGGGACAGCAGACTAAATAATCAGTTTCCCATCACAGTGACAATCTGAGCAGCTGTTTGCATCTGAAGGCCTGCCAGCAATTGTCCGTGACACTCTGAAACAGAGAAGGAAAGAAAGGAGGTATGGAGGGAGGGAAAGATGAAAGGAAAGTTTCTCTCTGATTGATTCAGTCCTCTAAAGGGTTTTGATATTGAGTTCACCATCAGACCAGCAGATGTACAGTATGTGTAGAAACACATGCACAAATACTTAACATCCCTCTGTGGACACACATTGAGACAAACTCAATTTAAGCTTAGGTATGGAATGCAGTACATTCATAGATTAACAGTATTTGATTTATGATGCTGATGTACTTCTTTATTTGTTTAGCAACATTTGTGTAGCACTTTGCTGTAAAACCAAAAGGTGTATGACTGCAAACTAACACTGACTTTTACATTAAGGCCAGTCCTAAATTGTGTGTTTTTAAATAGTGTACATCACCTCCTCCGGCATCTAGTTGTAATTGCACAGGGTATTGATGGAAAGCATTCAGTCTTTAGTAAAAAAGCAGTGCTGGCCAAAACATTTGCTGTATGTTTGTCACCGGGCATGCCTCTCAGCTCAGTAAGGTTTTCACAAATGGTATCATTAAGTAGCTATCATACTTCACTTTATTTCTGTAGATGAATAGCTAAATAGATCCTTATATGCAAGTGTGTGTGTGTGTGTGTGTGTGTGTGTGTGTGTGTGTGTGTGTGTGTGGTGATAGTCCTGTTCTGTGTTGGTTCCTCAGCTTTTTGGCTGACTTAAACCCTTTTTGGAGGGGCTCAAGCCTTTTGCAAGTCTTTTGTGTATCCATGTCACATTCTCATTAGGGGCCTATAGGTTGAATCCTAGAATCTGGTGAGTCTGATACTTTGTGTATATTAGTATGCAATCTTTTCTGGGAAAGGTGATAAATGAAGTGATGAATTTCCCTGCAATAATAACAGCAGTTTCGTATGAACAAACTGAAGCAGAACTGTGTAATTATTATGAGCATGAGCAAAAGTACAAGCTGAAAACCATCGGGCAGAATATAGTCACTTATCCTTGCAATTCTGTTGCGGAGGTTTTGCTGGCCACTGTTCAAGTGTTACAGTTTAACAATAAGTACAAGCAACTATCCAGGGGCTGTTACATGAAAAAACAAATGAATAACAATAATTGTAAATTGTAATGGCATGTGTATATCCAATATAGTGGCTTCACACAAATTTAGTAGCATTCACACTGCAATAATATGTAATCACTTCCTTAACATTATTATTATTATTATTATTGTCTCTATTTCCAAAAATAGTAAAAATAATATAATTAATATAATTGAAATTGTCTTTTTTTGATTTTGAAGCTGATGAACAGTGTGGTGACATTCAGATTGTCATGTTATTACAGATGCCACAGACCTCTTTATTTGACGTTCCCATAGAGCACTCTTTTTGACACTGTCAAAGCAAAGGTCAAGATTCCACGTGCATTCACCTTCACCACTTGGCTGAAGTCTGGCAAGATTAATTCTTTGTGTCATCTCTCTATGTGCCAGGTTCATCTTTCTTACAATGGAGCCAAGCAAACACAGGTGAAAAGTGTGTGCCTGAAAGTGTGTGTGTGTGTGTGTGTGTGTGTGTGTGTGTGTGTGCGTGCGTGTGCGTGTTTGTCTGTTTTAAAAGACATTGGTGCAACCATTTTAACAGGGTGACTCTGTTTGTATTAGATGTTCTAACCCCCCGCTCGCTAAATGGATTTCTGAAGTGGCTGTAGTTGGAGGTTTTCAATCGGATGCAACCTTGAGTCCTTTTTTTATGTGAGCTCTGTAGGATTTAAGTGCTGGTATAACACGAGCACGACTGAATGCATGCTCCTCATTTTTTGAAATTGAAAAATCTCCAAAGGCTCTCCCCATTGTGCAGGTAATTTATGGAATGCTGGCAGCGAGGTTCAGGTGCTTAAAAGTTGTATTTTTTTTCTCTCTCTCGCTCTCTTTTTAATGACTAATAAAAGATAATCATCGTGAAAAAAAACATCATAATGCTGTAGGCTTCCTCTTTATGCACAATGATGTATAATGCAGGCTTTGAAATGAAACGGCAGCGGCCTTCGAACCATTCCATCTCCAAACCTTAGTGTATTTGCTTTGCATGCCACAGTGAGGCTTTTGCATAACAATAGTGAGTGTTCCCATTAACAATGTTTGCCTATTAATTTGATCTTTACATTTTTTAAGTTTGTCCATCAGGCCGCCAAACAATGGTTCCCCCAGTCGCTGTTTGG
This sequence comes from Perca flavescens, assembly GCF_004354835.1. Taxonomy (NCBI): domain Eukaryota; kingdom Metazoa; phylum Chordata; class Actinopteri; order Perciformes; family Percidae; genus Perca; species Perca flavescens. The sequence continues at coordinate 23,294,599 of NC_041339.1, read as the reverse complement.
TATTTCTAAGTGATTAGAAAGTTTGCAAATTGCCTCTCTGAAGAGTTGTGCTGTTTCTTTTTAGCCTCCTTAATCTTCACCTGTGAGCCTCTGCCAGTCTTACTGCTCAAAAACCGATGAATAAACCATTTCATTCATCAATTAAATGTTTTCTTCCCGTGGTATTGGAGATTATTTCCAAATATTGTTTTTAGGACTAACATTAACATGTAGAAAGTATGCTGATATGAATAGAAAGCCAGTGACAGTTCATTTTACATCAGTGTTTGTTTATTGAAATCATGACCTAGCACTCTGATATCAGATTGAAATAAGTGCCAAAGCTCTCATATTCTTTTTTTGTATTCCGATTTATGATAATATCTGATTTAATGCCATAACCCTTGTCAGTGCCAACAATAGCTTTGTCTCTGCTGCCCGGAACTGAACTACAGTACCAGTAATGATTTGTGGTCACTCATAGGAGGATGGTCAGTGCCTATTGTATACCTGCATGCAAATTGATTTTCTCAGCGGTGGCAGTGCTTTTATGCGATAATGTTTAAAGTCATTTGCGGGAAAGGTCTTTTAATTTTGAGGAAACGTTCAGCAGTAAAATGAATACTGAGGTGAGAATGAAAAATGGTAGCATTTATTCAACGTGATGACCTAGAATGACACAATCCACACAGGCGAGCGGAATCAGGTTTGTGGTCGCTTGGGGAAAAAAAAAGAAGTTTTAAATAAGGAAGAATTAAGATTGCATTTACTGTATGTGATGTCTTCAAATATTTTAATCTATTATAAAGTCACTGATTGGTGTGAGGTTATCCTTACGGATGAATCCACCAGTTTTGCCACTATGTAGCGCTGGGCGGGTTTTCATTTTATTCCGACTGCTTATGCTTTTCTCAGGCCTCTTGAGCCTCCGGTCCTGCCTGACTCTGGACTGAATACCAAACTGGCTTATTCCAGTGTTCACTTGCACCTTTTCGTGAAATGTTAGAACACTTCCAAATGCTTTTGTTTTTTCTTGTGCCCTCAATCTCTCTCTTTGACTGCGCTTTCACAATGCAGGGAAACATACAAGCGCATCTCGGTAAACACGAGTGATGTGGTTCCAGAGTTTAAAAGCTTCACATAACACTGGCAGACACAACTTGGGGCTATTTTTTGTGACGGAAAGGAAAACTTGTTTAGAAACTGACAGCACTGCATTTGCGTGTGTGTGTGTGTGTGTGTGTGTGTGTGTGCGAGTGAGTGAGTGAAACTGTGTGTTTATGTTGCTTTTGGCAAGTTATTCATTTGTTTTTTTTTTCTTTTTTTCTTGCTCTCTGTGTGGTTATCTTTTGAGTTGGTCGGTTTGGAGCTGATGTCCACCTTTGGGGATGCGCATACCATGCATTTCTGAGTATTTTCACCTGAGGCTGCACTTGTTAGAGTCTGTGGATAAATGTATATACATTATTTATACAAATTCAGGGCGAGTGAAAGCAGGTTTAACACATTTACAGACAGGAGGCCAGGCACTGCAAGCCAAGCTCAAAGTGCGGATTGCTACACTGTGCGCCGGGGATCGAGCTGGCCTCTTGCCAGGCTGTGACCAGCATCCTTAATGCTGCACGAGAAGACTATCATCAGCACCTCAGCAATCAAATAATCCCCCATATTATTTACTTGATGGCGAAAAAAATTAAAAAGAATTGATTGTCAAAAGCTTGGTTTGTTATTACATTAACAAGAGAAATTTTAAAACCTGTTGGCTATCATTGCTGGATTTTGGTTTTCTAAAAATGAAAATGTAGAAAAAGTTCAAAGCCTGCTCTGTATATTGGATATACAGAAACAACCTGCTGCACTGAGATTCTTTCAGATCGAGTTTGCAGAGACTCTTACAATCCCAGTATTACCACACTAATAGTGTATAATGTATTTTTCACAAAACTGTGAATAGCAGAAATATGTTTCAGTAAATTAATAATGTAATGTAATTTGTGCTTTTTGAAGGTGTGGGGTGACTGGAGTAAACATAGCTGCTCTTTAAATTTGAAGTGCTTTTGATGTAAATTTGTTTTCGATATTGGGCTTGAAGACTCAAATTGAAGACCTTAATTCAGGTGAATGCATTCACCCAACAATAATTGAGGGTTTGATTTTAAAACATGTATAATTGTTGGAAAAAATGTAGCTATTTCATTAATTCATGATTTCAAAATACTTTTATTAAGTTATATATTCTAATTAAGGCCGTTTGATAGCAAGACAGAAAAGATTCAGATGAAAACCAATTCAACCAATTACAAGTTTTTTTTTTTTTTTTTAAGATTGATGTTTAGAATTATGACCAAATTGAATGACACAATAAAACCTAAAAAGACATGACATTTACAAATACTGTATTCTGTAATGAAACTTTTTCCTAAGACAAAGTGGAAAATGTCCCCGTCTGCCCACTGGTAGATTCTAGTGTATTTTATGACTTCAGTCTTGTGTTATTTCAGTGTACATACATATTGTTTTGCTAATTTGACTTAACACTCTCCACTTACCAAGACCCGTTCTCCCATCCAGGAGCCTTCTCCCTCAGAGGTGGATGCCTTGCCGGCTGGTTGTAGTCTCCATGTTCCCATGGAGCTGGAGTTTACAGCTTCCTGTTTCCCTCGCAGCCCTGTACCTCAGAAAAGCTATGACCTCATCTACGTTGACTGACCTGGCTGGTGATAGTGATTGTAGTTTTGTAATCATTTTTTAATCAGAGTTGGTGAAATGTTTTCTCCGTGCTTTTTTTCTTTACTCTTTTCATTTTCACTCACTTGTGATCACTGTAGAGATGCACGAGTGTTGCATACCGGTTGTAAGTATTTTTTAGTGATCTAAGACTCATTCTGCCTTTAACATTGCCTTTATTTTAAGATGTGGCCACATAGTTTTCACTAAAAGTTTATTATTTTTCTGCATTTATATGTTTGTATGTTTTCATGGTTTATTCTCTTGCTGTACATTTGCTTGTGAAAGCATACCTGTATATTGTCCAGTAAAGTGGGCACTGTGTTACATCAACTAAGTAATGGGGCATGTTTGTGATCCATTAGTGTGAGATTTGAGCTGAGACTTTTATCACATGCCATCCACCTTTTCTCCCCCCTGGTTCCATGTCACTACTGTTAAACTATCATATAGGCCAAAATGACATAAAAAAATAAGATGGACATTTGAGTAATATTGTACACTATCTCATTTGATTTCTCATCTGATCTCATTCCTACATGTTGATTTACTAAAATGTTATTCAAAGGGATGTTGGAATAGCTGTTAATTTCTCCCACAAAAACACATGTAATGGAACTGGACAGTGTGTGCAGGAAGCAAGAATCTGGTGTTATAAGCATAATAATTATTTATTGAAATATGAGGAAAAATTCAGTTGGCCTCAGAGAGACATCCCCAAGACCGGGGTAGCGATAGGAGCAGTCAGAATGTCAGCAGGAGGGGCAAAAGTCATAGACCAAGTAGGAGGGAAATAGCATTTTGATCCATCCTGTAGCCATGTGTTGACAGTGTACATGAGCATGTGAATGCACAAAGGTAGTCATTGTTAAAGCATTTATCCTGCACACAAGTCTGTCTAGACAGTTACTCTTAAGCAACGGATTGGTTTGTTGGAAAGCAAACGGCTGAATTTCAGACCATTTCCTTTAACTTCTGACAGCTGAAGTGACAGAAAACGGTTTCTCCAAACTCTTACTTCTGCAGTGACTGCATTAATGTGCATGACTGTATTTCCTGCATGTGGTACTGTATAGAGTTCACCTGTATGTTATATAGGAAGTCCAAGGCAGCTGCAGAAACCGCAACAACACAGAATTTGTGGAAGTGGGTGATAATAGATTGTCTGATCAATAGACACAATTAATGAAGGTGTCAGAAAATTGAGTTCTGGACCAGGAACTGCTTAAAGATGTGGGATTTTAAGTGAATTTTCTGTACAATAAACATGCCATTGAAAGACTTTATCGTTCTATGACTTAATTAACAAAATGTCAACAAGTAAACAAATAAACACCGCAGGTTGTTGTGGGAGGCAAGTGTTGGGACATTTAAAAAAAACAGTAACAACAACTACAGCACGTGAAAAACTCCACATGAAAATAATTTAGGGGGGCATCTTTTTGAGAAAAAAAGAGACAGTTTTGTTCATTTTGGACACAATACTAAGTCACAGCTCACATGGGGGAAAGACGCAGTCTTTGGTATAAGAGCAAACTAGAAAGGACAATGATGCAGATTGAGAAGAAAAACGTATGTGGCACAAAAATCCTTCCCACTAAATACAACACTCTTTTCAATGTACTGACTTGCATAAACATTTAAAAGACAAAACATTTGTGGTGATTTCTTTTCTTTTTGAAAGCCCATTATTATTTTTGCTCCAGATCTGCATCACTGAACTACTCGTGGAAACAAAACAAAAACATGCTACAGTAAACAAATTTATTATGGCGCGGACACCTCACGTCATGTAACACAAAGATGGAAACCCAGAGACGCAATAAATTATCTTCATTATTAAGTGTAACCAGTGACATACTGTACATCAAAAAGGTAAAAGCACTGTAGATAAAAAAAAAGTCTACAAAAAAGGTTGAAAGTGAAACGGAACCCTTATACAGCAATGCTTAAGAAACAAATGCTTGAATGCCAGCACACACAGATAGAAATTAATATTTTAAGTGTGATTCCTTTTTGATTTTAGTGTCTCACGACATAATTTAAGTACTGCTCAAAACAAATAAAAAATAAAACACTGTACACACACCGAAGAACGCAAACCAGAGGGATATTTTTTTTTTTTTTTTTTTCATTTTGTTGATTTCATTTTTTAGGAAATCATTGCTTTGCAATTTATGCTTCATCACAGTTCTCTCCCATATGACCACATGAATGTAAACACCTGTTGAATTATTCTTTTTTTTAATTTTTACAACATTAATACTTTATATATATATTTGTACATATTTTCATTCACATCTGCACGGTTAGCTAGCATGGTAATGAAATAAGGCAAGACTCACATAACTGTGACATCACAAATCTTTTTTTTTTTTTTTTCTTATAATACTGATTATTACGGTTTTTGTAATTTCCTTCTTCTGTTCTGCAGCAGGCTTTGGTCTTTCCGGAAAAAGGCAGGGTCGAGCCTTCTCTGTCTCCAGAATCACACTTTGTTTTGTTCCAGTTGTAATGAAATAATAAAAAGAGAGGGTGTTTGTTTTGCAGGAAAAAGGGACTATAAATACAATTGTTTCAGCTGACATTATTAATTGAATTTATTTAACACTGGTCTTTCTGAGGTACATAGTTTAAGATGATTTGGGGAGGTGGAATAAGAAAGGGGAACCACAAGGTGACCACGAAGAGCAAATGACTTTCATTACAAGAGAAAAAAACATCTTATTTTTCTTCATATTGGCCTATTTATCATTTTGTTCATTAAAGAATTTTCCTTTTTTTAGACGTTTCTTTTTTAACTGTCAGTTTTCCCTTCTCAGTCAGATCAAGTTGCCGTGGCAGGCGTCTTATGTCAGTTCACAAAACGTGACGGTAATAGTCTCTGGCCTGGTCGACTGCTTGCCCGTTTGTCTTTACAGTACCAACGACAGCTAAAAGCCAGTTTCAGTGAGAGCACGCCGGAGGATCGTCCACCCAAATAAGCCACCGCTCTGTCACAAAGCTGTCTGAAAGATGGCCGGTGTTACTCAGCTTCCTTTCTCAGCATTAAAAGCCTCTCACAATGTCACTAAAGCTAAAATACTTGAGGGTTTAGTTCTGTAAGTTGCAGCCTGCCAGTCGTAAAAGGCTGTGCTCGTGCAGACCATTAAACCCCATCTCGTGCCAAATGCAGTGTTTGTTTCAAGTGTTAGTTTATTTCTCCTTTCAATATTATCTTTGTCTGTGTGGTTGAGGAGAAGGGGCTCTTCTTTCAGACATTTTTTTTCAGAATAAAGGGATCCATATGCTGTTTTCGTCTCTGTGCGTGTGTGTTTGTCCAAATCCAAGAAACATGGAGATCAAAATGAGCTAAATATAAACAAGAGTTGCTAACTCTCTGCTCTCCATCTTCCAGGTCACCACTCAGTCAAGATTTAAAGTTTTTGGGCTGCAGCAAAACTCTCAGGATGTCTGTACAGCTGCATTATGGGTAGCGCAGTCCCCTCCTAAGCTCTCTTGGCGTGAAGCATTTCAATGAGCAGGTTGTTGCACGGCACGTCACCGTTCAGGTGTTTGTAGTAAAGGTATTCTTCGGCCTGCAGGCTGATGGCTCGGATCTCTGGCAGCCGGAGGAGCAGCTGGCCAAACTTGTCTGTTTGCTGCGGGTAGTTACACATGACGTAGTCCAGCAGCGCTGCGTTGACCTGCTCCTGGACGCTTTCTACCAGGTGGAAGTTCTCCAGGTTCTTTACATCTACAGGAGGAAGCAAAACTAAAGGTCAGATAGGACGCCACTTCATACTTGACCAATCTCTGTGAGTGCTGTTGTGAAGTATAAGAACAAAGCAATGGCAAATAATAATAGAGCCTAAACATGGACATAATGTCAGAGCATTACAGGCCCTCAAGTCTCACAAAACAGCCAAATGAGTTTCTAAAGGCAGAATTTGTCCACATCAATATAATTCAATCAGTATGGTAAGACTGTGTACACATCCAGTTTACCTTTGAATATCAGCAGCCTAATGTCTCATGTTAACTCTTTATGGCAGAAACTATGATTCAAGACTGATTTATAGTGTCACAGTATCCTCAAGGTAACAGTAGAATAGGCCTTTATGTTCATATTTCAAAGACAAAGAGGTTACAATAATGTGTATTCTTATTTATCAGGGGACAGTGCTACAATTTGACATCTTTGGTTGTGGCTTGTCTCTTTCTTTCTTACTTTAAAGAGGACTTAAAAATGCAACACATGATGGAATATTGCTCCCTTACTCTTTTTTTCCCCTCCTCTGAATTGTCTCTTGAGACGGCGATGTGAAGGAAGGGAGGGAATCAGGTAAAGGCAAAAAAAAAAAAAAAGGTTCTCCTCCCGAGAGATACGTTCCCCAGGAGTCAATGAATTATGTAGGGCAGAGTCACAGTCATATTAGCACCAGAGTTGCTCCTTAACCTAATGCCTTTACCATCCTTTTATATCATAACAAAACAGAACGTGGCTTAATTATTAGTGCAAAAAAATAGAGATAACTTTTTTTTAAAGCATCGATCTTGAGGAAAACAGTAATCACTTAAACTGCAGGGTACAATAAAAGCGCAGGAATTCATTTTTATGTTTTTATTCACTATTACTTCCTTTTGCAAAATACATTTTGCATCTTTCCAAAATCCTACCTTTACGTGCAGCTATAAGCACTTTTCTTTGGCAATAATAAGCTCACAGGGGGTTTGAGCAGATTATTGCAAGACAGGACAAAAATTTGCTAAATGGATAATGGTGGACCAGAGTGGTGTGGGTGTACTTGTCATGATTATAAAGCGCAGGGCTGCAGAATATTTAATCAGATAGCTCTGTGTGTGTGTGTGTGTGTGTGTGTGTGTGTGTGTGATCTTTTATTAATCTGTTTGACCCCAGGTTGAGTGTGCTCACAGTGTGCTAATTTGGAATGACAGAGTCCCTGTGTCTAGTTGACACCTCCGGACCAAACACACACACACACACACACACACACACACACACACACACACACACACACACACACACACACACACACACACTAATCTATGAAAATACACATATTTCTCACATGGTACCCCCTTTCCACACCCTATCCACCCACCCAGAGCATTAGGAGGAAGGAGGGGGAGATAAATCAGCAGCTAATGAGGTCTAGAGAATGAGAAGCAGGTCCTTCAAGGCACTTCCATCTATGATGCACTCTACCATGCTATTAAAATCTGTATGTATGTGTGTGTGTCTGTCTGTTCTTGTCTTGCCTGTGTATGTGTGAGCTGGTGGTAGCGTGTGCGTGCTCACCCTGACCTCTGGATGACACTGCGGGGGGCTAAATAAGGCCAAGAGGAGGGCAGGAAAAGGGGGAGGGGTGCAGCCTGTGACAAAAGAAGCTCCAAACAAACATGACATGTGCTTTTTCCTGCTGCCACTCATGTGTCTGACCCGCTATCAGACTCCTGAACAGGCCGTCACACCACCAACAACTCCATGAAGCAGTGATATAGCCTAGCTAACCCAGTAGAGTGTGGGCTTTAGGCTTTACCACACAGGCGTCCTACGCAGGTCAACAAGAAAAATAATAGACTTGTTTTCATCTGCACATTAAACAAAATGTAGAGAAAGATATGGAAATAAAAGTTTCTGAGTTGCTCAGAAAGTCCTAAAAATGTGGAGGACGTTTTTATGCGTTTTGCTGATGAGGGCTGCAGCCAGGATTTCAGAAAAGAGTCCACAACCTTCCATTGCACTTTCCCTCACCTCTACTTTTGTTTCTTTATTCAGGTTTGTCATATTCTGTTTTAAAGTTTCCCTAAATGCTGTTTCAAAGCATAGTACATAGCGTCTAAACCTACTGGAATCATTAAATAAAATACCCCATTATTTATGCCATTAACAAATAATGTTTTAGGCATTGGAATTACGTAATGTGTAAAATCTGTAATGTAATACAAAAAAAGGCCAACATGTTCTCTGTAGTACACACGCTGTTTATAGCAAACATCTCATGTTGCAAAATAATCAACTCAGCGATGTCAGAGCCTCTTCTGAGTTTGATTTTGTTAATTCTGCAGCAACATGACAAGGTAAACGCAGATCACAGCAAAAAGCATGTGAGGTGTTGCCATGGTTTCTCAGAAAGATGGTTTCTCTGCATTTGTGTGTGTCTGCATGAGGGTGTACAGTTTGCATGTGGAGGGGAATTTGATGGGTGTATGTGTGGATGTTGGGGGGGAAACTACAGAGAATTAGTAGCCAATGTCCCTGTCAAGCTAATTAGTGGAAAGTGAGGCAAAAAGACAGCATTTTAATTGCTTATTATTACCAGAGCAACTTCCAAAAAAAGCACACACGACAATAGTTTGATATCTGCTACCGTTTGCAAAAACTAGACAAAAAACCCCACTCCGGTTGATGAGAAATGTTTCTTCGTTTTGTTGCTAATCAAATCAGAAAAGTGGATGGATTCTAATCTACTGATCATTCAAAGACAGGAGAGGGATGATGAAGGAGAGAAAAGGGTTAGGGAAAAAATAAACAATTGATCAATGATTCCCAGACAGTGTCAGGTCGGAGCATTAAGTGTGCTAAGCGCTCTCTCTCCTCTTCCTTCAATGCCCCCCCCTTTCTCTTTCCATCTCATTGCTCAGTCACTGTGGGACTAATTATCAACTTTTTTTTCACATAAAACAGCCACAGTTCGTTGCAGCGCCGCGTCTGAATACTCAAATGGAAACCCTGAGGTCCTGTAGAATACATTGTTTCATTTGACGGGCGATCATGCTGAAGCCAGCGACCTAACACAAAAGCACACACACACACACACACACACACACAAACACACACATCACACATCACATCACACATCATTCTCTCTTTCACAGAGCCCCTGAAATCACTGCTGTGCTTTTTAATTAGACTAGATCTGCTGTTTGCTGTGAGTGTGTGTGTGTGTGTGTGTGTGTGTGTGTTGTGTGTGTGTGTGTGTGTGTGTATCTGCATGTGCTTTTACACTCTTTCACTGACCCTTGCAATCCACCTGCTCTAGGGACACACACACACACACACACACACACACACACACACACACACACACACACACACACACACACACATGCAAATACTCGCTCCTTCACTTAACTCTGATCTCAATAATGCCTCGCAGACTGGACACTGGTGTGTGAAAAAACTGATCAGAAACATCACTTGGTGTCAAAGTTTACCATTCTCTGCAGAAGCAAACAGGCATCACTTTGTTTATGGCTTTAAGAAGCTGAAGTGGGAGAAAAATACTGCACTGTAGAGGATGGCAGCCAAACCTGATACTTCTATACAGTATATCAATGGCACAGACCAAAAAGTATTAAAACAACCCTGTCTCCTAAAAATCACATTCCCATACAATGAAACTGCATTCTGAAGTACATTTTCCAGTTTCACAATGTGCACTGGTTGCTGTTTTAAACACGTGGTTAACGTTCAACTGAAACAAAACTACTTGGTTAGGATTAGGCAACACGACCACTTAGTTGGTTTAAAAAAAGATAATGGTTTGTTACATAGATTAAGTACGTCTTTTTTTTGTTGGTTGTCACACGGGACATGAACAGCGGTCTCCTGGGTGAAAGTTATGTGATATACCCCAACCTCCTTCCTACGCGGACTTTGATTAGAAACATTTGTGATACTTCAAAGACAAACGCATTTCGAGACAAAATACGTTTCCCTCGAAACATAATTAAGAATGCAGTGAAAGTGCTGAATAAAAAAAGTAGGGAGAAGATCAGAAAAGGCTACTGTGTTGTGCACACAAATTCTGATTTACCACATGAGGAGTTGCTCTTGATTTGCTTAGATATAAGCATTAAAAACAACTGTTGTGAAAACAGAAATGTGTAACAGTTAATGAATACAGAAACTCACCATGTCAGTAGGACTGGGTAACGAATTCAATACTTTTAGGCACCGACCGAATTGCCTCCTTGGTATCCAGTATCGAAAAATGCCTCGTCATTTAATACCAAAATTCAATACCTAAAGAGCAAATCTCACCAGCGTCAGTGAGCCACTAAACATGCAGCATGATTCTACCAAAATCTAATAATACTGGTGATTGGGTGTCTAACGTTACACGTCATGAAGACACGCAGGAAAAACTCTACATTACTTACAGAGACGAGGCTCATGTAGTAGGAGCTAAAAAATAAATAAAAAGATTTGTGCCATAATGTGTAATATTGTCATTTCTTTTTGTTAAAATTCTTTTTAATAAAACAGGAACCAGTATCAAAGTCATGGTATTGGTATTGTTACCGGTTCCGCCATTTTTTGAACGATACCCAGCCCTACATGTCAGACAAACCTTTTTTCCCTCTTCCACACCTTTATTTTCCATCATGTTATTTCCCCAATACAATATCACCTATTTCCAGTACATTACACTTGTAGTGCTCCAATCAATAAACTTCTCAGTCACATGCTGCCAAGTCACTGTGCCTTTCAAATTTCACAACATGTGTTTTTATGCTGGGTCCAAAAACAACACATAAAACCATAAAACTCTTGGGTCATAAACAGTTATTGAGTCAAGTGCTATCAGTAAACTTGGCCAATTAAACGTGAGTGGAAGACAAACCGGTAACTTCCTGTACAGGAGGGAATTAGGGCCTCCTGGTTGGCCAATAGGGACTTTCACAGGCGTTTATACAAGCCTATCAAAGCTAAAGCCTGTTTTACTACTGCAGCGGTGCTTCAAAGAGCAAGGAGTTGAACCCATGTGCAGGAAAAGTCCTCTTTATACATCCTACTTGACTGTTATCAAGTCAACATTGTAAATCGCTACTTAATATTCATTATCAATCAAACTTGCAGGGGCGTCGAAAGAAGAGAACCCAATAACCTTTGACTCTGAGTGGGTTGATACGACAAAGTGAGGACGAAGGACTGCCTACAATAAGCAAAATGTAGAGCTACATGTTCACTGGGAGAATGTGGCTCTGTGTGTTTTTGTATGAGTGTGTGGTGTTAAAAAACATGGCAGGGTTCACGGGGCAAGGGGCAATGGCCGCATGGTTAGTGGGTATCACTTAGGTAGGCTATTATCAGAGTTACGCTGCACTGCTGGGCTTTGTATTGGAGAAAAGCAACCTCCTTTCCCCACATTTTATCCTAACAATAAAATCATGAAGTACACAAACACACACATTACAGCTGCACACACACACACACACACACACACACACACACACACACACACACACACTCATATCAATACTCCACTGACAGCATTTCAAATGAAAGTGTATGTGTATTTTATTTCTTTTGCTTTACAGGAGGCTCTGCTTCCCTCATCTATCTACGGTTGCCAGCAAACAAGTTTCCCATCTCCCCGGAGCTCTCAGCTTCCTTGTTTTCCAAGTCCCACTTGGGGAATTCCCTTTGTCAGATACGACGCCTCCACGTTAAAAAATACAAGAGGCGGGGGGCATAAACTACAGTTGTATGCTCCTTAACATTTAATGGGGGTTCTTTGAGACTTGATACACCAAAGGCTAAAAGGATAACTAGCATCGTTAAGTAACCATCCTATCACAGGATACAAGAAAGGCATGAACCAGCTGAATTACTAATAACAATGACTTGATCTACAGAAAAACACTGCTACATGCTGCAACACATGACCGTTGGATGGACTAAAGCTGGGATATACTCAAAAAAGACTACAGTATTACATGTGACGGGTCATTCATTATGGCCTTTTTGAATGGCCACACTCGAAGGCAGGGTAAAAAAGCCAGCTGTCATAAACAGGAGTGATATGTAAAAAACATTTAAAGGCAGGGTTGAAAAAACGCTGACGATTAGAGAAGAAGTAAAAATAATCCTCTACATTCACCTACCGCCCTAATATCACGAATGGAACTCAATGGCATCACAGTGCTGCCTGGCATGCGGGTTGTCAGCCATTGTGTTCCTGTGTGAATGTGTACAGTGCAGAGGCATGTGTTTAAACTATGGTGGTGGTAAGCTATATGGTCGTCAGGTGGCTACTATAAGATTATACACCCTTTTCCCGTTGCTCTTTGAGCTTCTTTGTGTGTGTGTGTGTGTGTGTGTGTGTGTGTGTGTGTGTGTGTGTGAGAGAGTGCGTGTGTGTGTGCATGCTGTGGCATGTGTGCGTACGTAACCAGAGACAGTGATTAAACGTTTTAAAGCACAGATGATCCAACAGGTGGTCTGGCTCGCTGTCTCTTGTTGTCCCAGCCTTTCTCTCTCTCTCTCTTTCCCTACATTGGGACCCCAGCCTCTCTATGACCCCCCAGTCCTGAACCATCACAGCTCCTTTCTTGTCTCTTCGTTCTTGTCCTGAAGGATATTTTAAGCGACAAAGCCCTGTGAGTCCAGTGCCTTACACGCAAAGACACACACATGTTGAGCATAGCTAGTCCTTGTATTGCGTTAAAAAAAACTAAAAACTTAAAAAACAACAACATGGTGGTGCAATGGAAACATTTAGAGCTGCTGGCAAATGTTAGAAACAAGGGCCAGGGAGCCAACACATGTTGAAACACAAGAGGACATTCATCAATCAACCTTCGCTCCACACACGTATCATCAGAAAATAATGTTGTGTAATGTAAAGGAATATTCCTGGGCACTGCCAGACATTTGTCATGCCAGCTATTGGCCTGTGCAAGCTGCTTCAGAGCATAAAGCGCTACTTTAGTGCCACCTGGCACTGATATCCATATCTACTGTTGGCATGAGACTGTACGCCTGTAAATTTTTACAGCGCTCAGTGACGTCTGACATGGAAACTTAACAACCTTCATATAATACCTTACAACTGCCCACAAACAAATATTTGATAAAATAGAAAACAACATGTAGTCAGCATCACAGAAGAATGCTCTGTTATCAAAATCCCAAAATATCCTACTTTTGTTCATACCAAGTTGTCTTGGAGGGACGTGCAAGTGGTAATTTTATTTAGTGAAGAAAGTGGGATAGTTTAAGTACTTCCTAGAGCACAAAATGAAACACACCCATTTTGTCTTCCATCAAAATTGGTAAAACTCTCAAACCACAGTGGGCGCAGAACACAAACATACACCCAACAACCACGGACAAATTCTGTGACACTTCACCATATCTGTTTTATTAAACAAGTGTCCTTGTGGTTTATTCTCAAATTTACTAATTTCCTTGTATTGTGCATTTGAAAGTCCTTACAGTTGGGGTAGCAGAAACATCCAGTAAAACCCCAATTATTTAAATCAAGTCCAGTTTTGAGAGGCAGCATGCAAACATGTCATCTTACATTAGCCCTGAGTGGGAAGAGAGAACGGCCACCGCCATCCAATACTTTTGAATAAATTAAACCCCAATTTGCACTTAAGTTGACTCTGCTTGTCAGGGGACGGAAATCACACAGAGAACAAAGAAGTTAAAAGAAGGTATGGAAAACATGCGGCACACTCTTTCTTTAGTCCACACTCTACCTGCTGGCTGCCATCATCAAATGACAACAAAGCAAAGGAGGAGGGTGAGAGTGGGATAGATGCAAAGAGAGAGCGCAGGGGAGGAGAGGAAAGAGAAGCGGGGGGTGGGGGGGAATGACGCTATGGATTAACTGTCCTTCATGCTGAAAATATACATCCCCAGGCGCATGGCACTGAATTATTAATTTAAATTTGTCAGTGAAAGAATAAGAGAAATCTATTGACGAGGAGACGGGCCCTTTAATGGTCTCATTAAAGGGGAGGCTTCCCACACCAGGCACCTTCTGTGCTGCTGCAGGAGTTTTCGGGGTAGTGGAGGGTTGGAGGGGGTACTTGACCCCCCAATGATTTTCTGTCACTTTATCATAAACAAGAAATGTTGACATGCCCCTCCACTCCCTAGCTTTCCCTCCACCACCAAACAAACCCCGTGTGTAATTAGCCAAGGGGTGCAAAAGTACACTGAATGTAAACGAGGTTCATACGCATGCACTGATAGAAAGAGACAGCAACAACACACACATTACATGCTGCGCCGGCTTCTACTGTTGCTGCCAGGCAAGAGCCTGAAGAGTCACCTCACAGGTACAACCATATTGATTTGTAATTAATTCAATGTTTTTTTTCCATTGCACTGCTCTATAGATCATTTCCTCAAATTACACCAAACAGTTACTTTTTGTCTGGATTGTTAGATTTGTCAGTCACGTGTTAGCATCATTAACTGCATATAGCTACATGACTGGGAGCTGTTGTGGTGTGTGTGTGTGTGTGTGTGTGTGTGGGGGGGGGGTTAAGTTTCTGTCCAATCCAGATGGTATTAGTAAGGTGAGAGAGCAGGGACCTGTGGGTGCATCGCGCCGTCCGAGGTCGGCTCATTGAAAGGCATTTGGTTCCGCCTCCAGGGGGACTAAAGAAAGGGGCAATAAGAAGTGAAGGGGATGGGGGGACTAAAGGTACCACAGGTTCATTGCTGATTCAAATCTCTCAGTATCCCTCTGGCAAATGGATTTTCATAATGCTGAGACAATGTGATTTTCCCCCCAGCAATATGATTTTTATCCCAGAATCCGCAGCTTGAAGAAATGAACAGCAGCAAATAGGGCCAGTTGACAAAAATGATTTAAGCCACAACACCGAAGTAAAAAAAAAATCATTGAACTATTAAACAAGTATAAGTGATGTTTTGAGGCTGGTCAATTTCCAGCTGTTCATTTTTTCCTCACAAACTGTCAGCTCACTTGGTTATCTCTAACTGCAAGATGTGCGGCCTAAGTTAACACAGTGATTTTCATTATTGATTAATCTAGGTAGTTTCTTGACTAACTAACTAGCGTTAAACATATAACAGGTCTTAAAATAGTAAGAAAAAATGCCTTTCACAAGTCCCCAGAGCCCAAACATACATCTTTAAATTACTGTCCCCCCCCACCCCCAACCAATAGTCTGAAAGCATAAGATGTACAGATATAAGAAAACATTTAAAATGGAAAAGCAGCAAAAAATAGTGTAAAGCTGGAACCAGAAAATAGTTGCTAAGTGACTTGAATCAACTATTATTTTTTTGTGTGATAATCGACTAATCGATTGCAGCTTAAAGTAATAATCTTGAAGATTTCCATTTAAACAAATGTCTGGTAAGTGACTATCTATCACCAAATAAGGTAACACAATTGTGATTGAGCCTATGGATACTGATGAAAGCCCTTGCATTTGCAGTAATACGAACTGGGCATCTGTAGCAACATTCCCAGGAAAAAACACAAGCCTATCTCTAGGAAGTGAGATCCAAAACAACGCAATCTCACAAACGGGTTTGTATGATATCCTACGAAAAAGTTCTGCATCACAATTCATATGATATCCTATGAAATTATGGCGAGCAGTTAAATTTAGCCGACAAAAGGTTACTGCAGCTGGATACAGAGCACCGTGAGGTCCTGGTCATTTCAGTGGCCGTTGCCGTTAAGTTTAGCCTTCAAAAGGTCACTGTGAGCCAGCCACAATGCACCGTGGGGCCCCGCTCGTTTAAGCGGGCATTGCAGTTAAGGTTAGCAGTCAAAAGATGACTGTCATGCGGCGATGACATTTAAGTTTAAGCACCAAAATGACTAGTTAACATTAGGGTTAAAACATGGTCCACTTAAGTACCACTTAAATACTAGTCTAAGTCAAAAAGTCTGAGTTATTCTTTAAATTCCCTAAAACTTATTCCCACTCATATTATTCAGTCACTGTGCTCATCTGTTCAAGAAATCCAATATAATTTAGCCACAGATAGGAACAACTGATACAGGATGTAAATTAGTTTTTCCCTTCACCTCAGGATGAATCCCCAGCACCTTCCAGCCAGCATAGTCAATGAGAGAAGCTTGTCTCCTTCCTGCTCGGAGCGCCTTTTCTCTTGTTTATTTTATCGGACCTAAGGCACTTTACCTTCCTTTCAATATCTCTCAACCTCTCTCCATCGCGCCGCCGAGCCCTTTCATAGCCGCATGGCATTTGGCCCCCTGAGTGGCTAAAGGGAGGATTTGATGAGTCGGCGGGCAAATTGAGCCTTCATGCTTTATTCTAACACACTGACAATAGCACATTCCCATTTGTGGCCTGTTTTCAGGAACTGTGAGACAGTTGATATTATGCATTGTTAGCGCAGAGGACTTTTGGCCTCTGGACATGGGCTCTATATTAGCTTGAGGGCATGTAGCTACAATATATAACTCTATGAAATGAAAGGTCACTTTTCAAGATGAAGGGTCACTCTTCGGTGCTTAATGAGGCCTTTGTTAAACGAGTAAAAGTTAATAAGTGCAAAGGATTCTTCCTGAGATCCTTTCACATCATTAGATACAGAAGAAAAGAAGAGTCCAAATTAGTTATAGGCTCTGTCCACCAAGAAGTACATGTTAGGTTGTTGTTGCTACAATAAATATATGAATGATGTTGTGAAAAGGCAATAACCAGTACACAGAGTATGCAGATGTTATATTTACCCCAATTCACAATAAAATACCATAAAAACCTCACAACAGAATTTGAAAGATGAGGCGTTTCAATATTAATCCTAGCCTAACCCCATTTTATAACCTAAGGGCACCAGTATGCTCCAACCAAAGTGCCTGTTGGCTGGTTGAAGAGCATGTGAAACCTCTAACCCCCAACCATTCCCACAGCAGAAAAAGGGGGCTTTGTGTCTGACAATTATTTTAACTTTCTGAAAGGGACAATCTGACAGTCAACACCCACTTTACGTAACGATTGGCCAGGTGAGCAGAGGTAAGAACTTTTCTCTATACCTCTCTTTTTTCATTATTACATAACTGTTCCTGTAACTTTTCATAGGTAAAAACATGTGCAGCACCATGGATGCCTGTCAGTCTGAATGTGTGCGCCATCGTCCCTATATTTAAAGGCAGAATTGGTAACTATTTCCAATATAAATATTTTAAATATATTTTTTGAAATGGTCTTTACACCCCGACAGCAATAAATAACTTATGGGCTCTAAAAAAGGAGCTAAAAGATCCGTCATCTGTAGCTGCTGAAATTGTGTAAAAATGCCCACCAATCACTGCTTTACGGTCCACTTGGAAAAAACCAATGCGTTGTTGCTGCATTGCTAAAAGTAGTCATGTTTGTTTTTAAATTACAGAAGTATCCTAAATGGGCATTAAGTCTTTTCAAATAACGTAGTGCATCATCCCTTTTATCTTGCTTAACCATTACACAGTTCATTCTATGCCTTTGTCTTTTACGTTTTGCGTGTAGTAATGATTGTCCAATAAGTAACACTAATGACACACAATGAGCTTTAGCAGCTATAAATGTTGGGTCATAAAGACTTGTCTTTGCTGCGGAAACAACAGTCGCAGCACTAATACTGTAGCTCTTACTAAGACATTGATTGAAGGAGTGAAGCCATTCACATTTACAACTTTACAAATGATTGACAAGGCGGGTGTGTTAAGCTGGGGGTCCATCTGATTGCATTTGTATTTTTGAACATCTGACCTTTGATACACTTAAAGACCGAGGGGCCACACAACTATTCTTTGGCTAGATCCTATGGTGTGTGTTGACGTGTGTGTGTTACATCATTATGTATATCTACTTCATATAAATCTCTCTATATATATACAGTACAGTAAGCGTGCACGCATGTGTTTGTGTGTCACACACAAACATGACAGCAAGAAAAGGAAAGAAAGTCTAGAGTGATCGCTGGTTGAGAGAGCTCCCTGGGGGTTTGTGTAACTCTTTGCTGCTGTATGTAATGTTTAAGTAAGGAAGAGGCAGGCAGACTGATCAATACGCTGCATGACTGTGGCAGTTGTTATTTCCCTGCTGTCACACATACACAGACACACATCTCACAGCACTGGTGTAAATCTCCAGCTTGTAAGTGAAACATTGATGCTCTTTTGATTGGTAGAATCAGCTCAGATTTGGTGACAGTCTGTCTTTCTTAGTTTACAATGCTCTTGAGATCAGGATTTTTGACTCAAGATGTTTAAAATGGCTATTGAAATGTTGCCTATGACATTAATAAATAGTATTGTATACCATAACTTAATAGTAGGTTGTGCAGATTGAAGCTGGTTGGATCAGTGAGATACAAGGCTGCTCGTGAATGGAACCTCATTCCAACTCACATTAGGAATTTTAAAACTTACGTTTCTTTTAAATTTAACTTAACTTAAAGAAGTGGCTAACAGGTAATCAGGACTGTCAACATTACATGTAGTTACAAAATCTTGCTGCTATCTTGTCATTCCTGTCCTGCCTGTTTGTGTCACTTGTGCTATGCCTATGAGGTTGTTGGACTGACAGTGTGTGTGTGTATGTGTGTTGGTGTTGATGTTGACCAACTGTTTTTATTTATATGCTTGATCATTTCTTTTTACATTTATAGTCAATTTTACTTGTATTGGACAAAACTTCTATGTACTATTATAATCCTTTTATCTTTTTAGGTGGGACATTGAACGATCTGTCCAGGGACAGCAGATGTAAAATAGCGTTTTGGCTAATTCTGGCACACTGTACATTTTTATATGTATTATTAGTGTGCATTGTCCCTGTTAAATAAACCTGAAATAAATAAATAAATAAGTAAGGTTACATGATGTAGAATAAAATTAAACTAATTATTTAGCCGCATGAATTCACAGCCAGGGAGTAGATGGTCTCCAGTCAACAAATCATTCAAATCACGAGTGGAATTTTCTGCAGCACTCCAGTGTATGCACAATTTGTTCTCCGAGTCTGTTTTCCTTGACTAATGTGAGCCTGTTCTCCACAGGGCCCTGGATAGCCCAAGCCTGTCCTCCCTACCCCAAACAGACATCTTTTAGCCTCTAATTGGAGAGGAGTAACAAGCTAGCTAGCACAGCGCTGGGACCGGAGATGCGACCACTGAGAATGCATTAGCATTAGCATTGCAGCGGACCGACCTGTACATAATGATAACCTCAAGCTCTGGCCACTGGGAGCAGCCCCTGTTCACACACACACACACACACACACACACACAGACAGACACACACACACACACACACACACACACACACACACACACACACACACAAATGCACACCGGTACACACTCCCTGCCCCCGTCTTTCCCTTTGCACGCAGTCACGTAAACAAGCAAGTGTAATGCAGCCCCAGCGGTGGGCTGCTCGACGATCGAGGGAGGAGGGAAATTCTGTTGCTGCCGTTCGGCTGAAAAGTGTGTGTAATGAACTTGAGTTCCATTGATCGGGACTGAGAGTACAGGACCGGGGGCTGTTTGTCCCAGAAGGTCTGCGGTGCCGCTGCTCGGCAGCCCCTCATAAATGTTTGAGAGGCCTCAGCCGCTCTACATCCACGCTACCTGGGTTACAGCGCACACACATCCAGGTTGATGCTGATGATGGATGGTCGGTGGTGATGGTCAAAGAGAGTGATCGTTATTTTAGCTTGATGACATTTTGTTGGTGTACAGTATGTGTGTTTTCATGGCAGAGTGTGTTGACAGTGGAGTTCAAAGAGATTCAAGTACAGTGTAGATGTTTGGCACTTTATATGTATTGTGGGAAAAAAGTATCCAGCATGAGAATTTTCAATAAAAACTTCCCTACCTGTCTAACAGTCACACTTTCAAGTCTCTGTACAGGTGCAGAGACTCATATTTGCAAGCATATGCTAATTTGTTTTGGCGAGCTATACTTTCCTATTCTGTACCCCTAAGCTCTTAGGCCTTCAACTGCCCCCAAAGCCCCTATATGCTGTATACAGGATAGATATTACTGCAGATATCACTTAGAAAACACCTGACGTGCCGGGCGGACCATCCACGCCACCTTTTGACTGCTAAGTACCAGCTGGCGGGAGGTCCTCTGCGTTATGCAGCCGGTAATAAAAGTTGAACATTGATTTTCTGTAGCAGCTTGTAACTGTTAATGTTGAGACATCAATAGCAAAAGCAAAGCGCTGGTGCCTTAATAGGAGACCGAGAATGTGGAGGGCGCGAGCAGAGGCTGACTCTAAATCACAGAATCTATCCCTGCCGATCGATAGGACAGTAACTGCAAGTGTCCCTCTGCTTTCCTAATGTTTTATAATAAACTGACAGCCTGTAATAAGGCCAAGGGAGAGGGAGAATGAGAGGGAGGGAGGAGGGGAGAGATGGAGGGCAACAGTTTCTCCATAGCTTGCCCGTCTTAAATCACCCCACATGGGAGTGCAGGAGAGGAGCAGAGGAAGAGGTAGAAGGGAGGAAAAGGTTTTTTTTTTAGTGAAAAAAACTTTTACAGGAGCATTTGTCTGGTTGTACTCACTGCTACGGTAGTTAGTAAGTGTATTGATGGGGGGAGGAGAAATTTAGGGGATATGTCCTGTATTGCTTCGGCGGGGCAGTGAGTTAAAGTGTGTGTGTTAAATCCTACTGTCACAATATTCAGGTAGGGGTGCAGGGCTTGGCTGCACGTGTTGTGACTGTTACTGGGTGTGGATAGTGCTGAAATTCATCAAAAGATTACTACTGTTGTAACACTACTGGTAGACGGTGAGAAAAGTCGCTACTGTATTACCACTCTGTTGCAGGAGCACTCGGTTGTGCGTTGCATGCTTTGGATTAACTTGTACAGTGCTTCAAACAGAAAGTGTTGTTACTCCATTTTTTTGTTTGCTCATTATAAGTTCTCATACTCATCAAGTTCTTGTAATAAGAACATGGTCTTAAGTTGACAGAATTACACTAAAATTGTATATTTTATTACTACATTTGAAACCCAGGTCTCTTCAGTTCTACATTGATACACTCATTTCTTGAGAAAAACTATGACACACAATATATCCACTGTGCTAAGATGCAATCACACACACGTCAAAATTTAGACAATTCAAGATTTTGAATGCTTAATTGTAGTGTCACATATAAGGTCTCTCTGAACTTTTGAAAATACATGTAGATCAGTAATATCTATATTCCCTAAGTACGTTTTTTTTTTGTTAAAATACAGGCCTGTATTAAGTATACTTGAAATTACTTTTGTTCTCAAGTCTTTTGGAGTCTTTTACATGTGAGACACTGTGCCTGATGTCTATTCTTTCTTTACTATGGCTTACAGGAGTATTTAATCCCCATAAATATGTTTTATTCAGTTACATTCTTAGGACTCAGTTGTAGATCTACCAGATCGACCATGAAGAAATACAATGTTATGGCTCTTTTGTCTTATCACTTATTTACCACTTAAGTGTTTAATGCTAGGCTCTGTCAATAACCCTAACCCACCTTGCATCCCCCCACCCACCCACCCACCCACCCATTATGTTGCTTTACTCTCTGATAACTGGCCTTGTTTGGAACAAGATAAAGTTTTCAAGATTAACAGTGTCAACATTACCACCATATAAATCCTTGTAAGAATGTGATAAGACCTAAAAAAGAGAAGAAAAGAAGGCAAGCTTGAGCTGTAAATTGGAAAGATTCTTTGGAGATAATCAGGGAAATGTCATAATCTATCAGGAAACTGTAATGTAGCTCAGGTGAGATATGAGGCTGTGGCTAATCGGGGAGTCAGGTCAAGGGTGAGAGGCAGCGATTCTTGATATCCCCACCAGCACAATGCACCGCAACTGCTACAGTATTGCCAGGTAATAGTGGCTGGCTGGAGAACTGGGGCTTTTATTGCTTGATAAAGTCTGAAAGCCTTTTAGGCAGCCTCATTACATGGAATTCCCTACAAAGTGGCGGCCGGCGTCAGGAGCCGACTGCACGCCATGTTAAGATTTCTTATGCTAAAATTGGCAGAAAATAGGGAGAAGTATTAGGTTCATTGCTTTAGGGAACACTCCTACTACTCTTACTCCTCATGAGATGAAAGAAAATGAAAGAAAAGTCGGGACCTTTAAACATGATTAGTTGGGTTTGGCTCTTTTGTTAGGGACAATATTTTTAGCTTGTTTCCTGCATCACAATGCATCAAGAAGGCTGACGGGGGTCGGGGGTCGGGGTAAAAAGATTTGTTTGAAAAATTAGAGTCCAATACTTCTCAATCAGAACACGTTTGCCGAGCACTTCACCAAGTTTCAAAACAGAGTGATGGAAAAGCACTAAATGCAGTTGCTCTGTGCAAGGATTTCACTTTATAAACCTTATACTGTACATAAATTTATGGTGTTAACCCCACTTCAATAACCGCTACTGTATTTTCATTACTGCTGTCATTGCACCAATCCATTCACTGAGTATGTAATTTGTAGGACAGGCAAACATTAGTCAAGGGGCTGCTAACCTGTATACTGTACACACATACATGCTATGAAGCATGATTCATGCCACATTTCAAGCACATACGTGACACAGAATCTTGGTATTTTCTTGAACTTGTAGTGTGGCAAAAATGACATCTGAATTATAATACTAATGTCTGCAAACTACGTGTTTCTACTTAAAGTCTTAGTCTACTGTCTCCACATGTGACTTTATCTCAGATTTTTTTGACCTAATCCAAATACAGCATACATGTACTGGGTTGGAAGTGAGTCCCAACAATGTGAACACATTTTTGACCCCACAGTGTACACACAATGTATTTGTACTACTATAATGTAAATAAGCATGTGCTACTTTATAACATCCTTGAGAGATAGTCTTTTGTTTACACCTGTAATTTATGCTGTTTTCTGCTTGAGTTTGGAGTTTCTGTAAGTCATTTGTACTTGTTGATTGTTTTATAGTTGGCAACTGTACCTACAGTACAGGTTAAAGGTCATTTTAGCTGTATTCCTTTTAAGCAACCCTCTCCCAACCTCTCTAAATTCTGGAAAATACATGCTTAACTGGCTGATCCTGATGTCCCCTGGTCTTTCTTGAGAGCAGGAAAAAGACAGTCACATTCCATGTTGAATCAAGATTTCCCATAACAACCCATGCAACCACAAACCATACCTTTATACATGTATTGATCAGGTCAGAGGTACAGCTGATGACTCCATTCTGTTGATTTACAGCCCAGAAAAAAAGCGTGTGTCCCACACAGCAAGCAGCACAAAAAAGGGAGAAAAGTCCCTATTATGTTGCTTTTAATTAACATGTAAAGTGTTGTTCCGCTTATATGCTCCATTATTTGGGCCCTACCTTGGTCTCAGTGGGTATAAATATTGAACCGTCCCTGCATCTCGATGTTAATCAATCCCAGACCGAATTCTAAATGATTCGGTTCATTTCAGGAAATTAATATTTGCCAGGCTTTATGGGGGAGAGGGCGGGTGGTGTGCATGAATTAGCCAGCTCCCTTGCTCACTGGCCAGGGATCAGGGCATTGATTCTGAGCAGCCTCGGCTGTTGCTTAATTAGGATGTACTTGTCTGGGAATTACATGTTTTTTCTCTCTCATTGTGTGCAGCGAAATTTGATAGAGAGAGAGAGAAAGAGAGAGAGAGAGAGAGAGAGAGAGAGAGAGAGAGAGAGAGAGAGAGAGAGAGAGAGAGAGAATACTTTTTTCCCATCAAGGTTAATCACGTTTGCTGTGTTTGTGTTGTTGTCAGCAAATTGCTTTCTGACCTCGCGGTGCACAAAACCTGTCTTCGGTGTGTGGCACACTAAACATGCTAATGAGAGATCTCTGCATAGGAGTACGGGTGGTGTGGGGGTTGATGAAGTGAAGGAATCGAAAGGTAAATGGAGAGGTGGGTTAAAGCAACAAAGAAAGATGGGGGGAAAAAATCAATGTTGAGTCACTTCTGAAATATTTGTGTGTCAATTTCACCTGTTTTCAATAATTTTCTACTTCTTGCTTCTTGTTTTCAGATGTTTAAAGAGAAAAGCACAGACAGACACTCAGCACAAGCTTAAATGACTTGTTTTAAAGGTACAATATGTAACATTTCTGCTTTAAAATGTCTAAAAATGACCATACCTATGTTATATATTTTTATGAGTTGTGTTCTTACACTATCCCAAATGTTTCCACCAAATGTCAAACCCAGAGAAATCTGTTATTTTATTTTCAGACACGGCACGTTTCCTTTAGTTGGCCGTCAGTGGCGTCATATAACCTTTCACCCTCCAGTTACTCTAACTTCTATCAGAACACTGGCACCAAGATGATACGTTCAGGAGTAATTGTAAATCATACAATGTCACAGAAAAAAAATACTTGTAACCGTAATACTGCTTTTTTTTTGCCATACATCATCATTTTGTGATTAATTACATCCCACTTTTTATCACAGTAATACAACAGAGACCTTATCTATTTTGAAAGTTCAATATTGATACCGGCTTGACGTTACTACAATGTGCTAACGTTGATGCTAAAGCTTTGTGGGTAACATTATGAGGTTACAACATCGTTCAACACGCTAATAAATTTTATGTTTTTTGTTATTTTATATGACTGTTTCGACCACAGCTAACAGGACTGAGCTAACCCACGAATAACTTCACTAGTAACGTTAACGTTAGCTGTATAGATAGACGATTAATCTAATGCTAATTTAGCCAAAGTAGCACACCCCGGTCTGTCTGCCTCACTCCCCCGGCGCAGAGAGACTCAGTCGGGATGACAGCTGACAACAGCCCCGGGACATATAGCTAGCTAGTTACCGTTAGCCCCAAGTCAGCTATCAGCCAGCTACATTCATCACAGCAACCCCCGGCCAGAACTTATCTCCAGTGCTAACGTCAGTTTAATTAAACGTCGGGAAACAGACTATATCAGACCCAGCACCGAGTCACAACAGCGGCAACATCCATAGCGGTAGCTATAGCTACATCTCCGTAGCGCTACTGGTGTAGCTATGTGCCAAATTTCTCCCCCCTTCGCGTTTAGCTGTCTTTACGGTTAGCTAAATTAACCCGACAAAAGGTGGGTTAAGCACCAAAACGAAAAGTTAAGATTACTGAAAAGTGAAAGGGAGATAATTCCGGGCAGCTGGGAGATGTTCTGCTGATGCACAACAGGCATCAAACGTCCTGGGTCGCCGTCGCGGAGATTTCCCCGACAATCCCTGGCCACACCCGTCTCTCAGCCTCGTTAAGTAGTAGTAGTAGCTAGATAGCGTTACAACAAACCCCGTCCGCCCCGGTGTTGAAACCATCCAAAAGGTGATATTGATATGTGAAATATTTTGTGTTTTAGCTGCTGGCTACTGTTAGCTTGCTGGCTCACTAGCTAACTGGTCAAAAATCTAATCAAGAAAAACGTAATTATGTTGGGGAAACTGCAGCTATTTTATTACAATAACATGAATAAACGTAACGTAAATAAATTTGAATGGGTAAACTCGTCCGTGAACTGATGCATTCTAACCGGCAGCGAAGGTGTTTAACACTAAAAACTCCCATAATTCCATGCAACTTCCCAACGTCATCAAAAGTCCAGTTTTACCGTCCATTGTTTTGGTTGAGAGACCCCTAGCGGCAGAAAGTTACATATTGTACGTTTAAGAAAGGAAAGGCATGGAGGAAAAGCTGAGGGAGGGAGGAAAAGAGATGAGTGGCGGTTCAGATGTGGGTAAAGATAAAAGAGAAGTGATGGAGGTGCATGTGAGGATGGAGTAATAGATTGAGGCATACAAAGATGGATGTGAAAAAAAGAGAAAGGGCAGAGAAATGAGAGAAGAGACAATGCAGACGGGGTGGATGGATGGTGAGGGATGGAGGGCGGGAGGGATGGATAGGTGGGTGTCTCTAAACTCCGATCTCAGAACCTGACTAATCACTTGACAGACAGTTAATGTGGTGCTGAGGCTGCTCTTGAATCACTGGCTGTCTTGGTTTCTTATGAATGGGCAACACTACTGATGTCTGACCACTGACCTACAATAAACAACAGCTAACATTACTGTACATGTCATTTCATCATGTGTTGAATATTTATTTCACTGTATTAACTGGCTTTATGTTGTAAACATTGTTATTTGTTTTGTTTAAAAATAAACTCTTAAACAGCATATAACGTTTCAGATATTAACTGTGCTCTACAGGCATATGAGGAAAATGTGAATAGTTTTCTACTCATGTGTTTAAATGCATACAGGAAAAGTCTGCTTTGGACACCTGATACTAGAGCTAAAACTACCTTTCTATTGTCCTGGCCATTATTTACTATTTTCTGACATATTTTTGACCAAATGATTAATCGGTTATTTGAACAAATACAGGTAATTAACAGCTTAATAAAGCCTTAATTGCTAATGAAATGATATAGTTCAAATCAACTGCTGGAATGGGCAGAATATACATGCATGACATTATAGATCAGTGTATTCTTTTTAGAGTTTGGGGTTCCAGACTAAAGATAGAACCACTTACAGTATCCATGATGTAATCCAAAAAATGCATACAATACAGTTTGTTGACCTATTCCTTCATTTAAAGCAACGTAAGGGGAAACACATGGAAGTGAAGTTTACATAGTTAATGTAACTACCAATGTGACTTCTTTAAATAAACCTTCGCTACAGAGGAATACAACACTAGCCTAAATTCTCCACATTTTAACAGCTTTTCACTGCCGTTGTTCCTTCTAAAGGCTTCAATATGGGAGCATTATTTAGGGCTATGTCCACAAATCTGCTCTCTCCGCTGGGAGCATTTACCACCCCGCGCTGGTCTGGCAGCTACTCTGGTTCTCCTCTCGGCTGACAAGGACTGGCAGCGCCTGTCTCACCCAATTACACCTGATGGGGTCTGACCTGTAGAGCTGGGTTAACTGGTTGCTGGCTGAACACTCTCTGACCTCTGTCACTCCATCTGCTTTGCCAGTATGGAAACTGTCTGTGTGATGGTGGCATGCATCAGGCATACATCTGTATCAGTTTTGGTGAAAGTTGATCAGTAAAGCTTGTTATTTTTTTCTTTTTCCATTGACAGTTAAGCAGGTTTCAAGCATCACAATATCACAGGACTTACTAATTTTAGGAAGCACATGCTCCATAACTTCCTACCTGGGAACTGCCAATACAAACTTAGATTTCTACTGAGCATGTACTGTACAGTACAGTGCAGATGGGAGTTAATTCCCCCTAAAGTGTAAAGAAGAGTCTTTTTTAAACTTTCCTCAGCCTGAATTTGAACTTCTGACCCATTTCTCACCTCTGGGCTTTCATGTCACTGGTCATATAAACAACAACCTGGCAGTCTTTCTATTAGGCCTGTAAGCCTTTTAAAGGAAATCAAAGTCCCATTAACAGTGTTCTGACACCATACAACTACTAGTAGTAATCCTTTACTGAACTCTGACCCACCGAGCACTCACTCTCTCTCTCTCTCTCTGCCGTGTTGTGGGTCTGTTGCTCAACACCCAACAGACACAATCATTGCTCACAGTCCTACAAACACTTAAGAGATCAATGCTCTGAGAGTGATAATCTCCTCCTTGAAAGAGGGTGAAAGCCTTCACTTAAGATGAGCAAAAAGTGACAGGGGACAGAGAAAGAGAGCAGAGCGATAGAGAGACAAACACGCACACAGATCAGGACAAGTGTCTCCTTTCAGCTGGAGTGACATCTCTATCCCTATCTTTATCGACAACTGGCCTAATTTAGAGCTCTTCTGGCAGGAAGGAGGTGACCCATCTATCCATAGAAAGAGAGAGAGCTAGAGATAGAGAGAGAAATACTGAAGAAAATCAAGACTCAAACTGAATGATAGGGGGGAAAAAACAAAAAATCCATGACTCACATGGGAGAGCAGTAGTTATAGTTGTGGTACTAGAAAGGCTTTAAGCGCAGTCATAGTATAAGCGACACAACTGTATTGCCAGCCAGAAGCACAGATATTGGATGATTCTGCAAAACCATAGATTATGAACAGCTCTTTTTATTAATTTTTTTTAATACCCAATGCCAATGTTTTTAAAATGCTTGCTTTCTACAAAATATCTGCATGCTTAAGGATAGGGTACTATCATTCCAATGCCAAATTCAAGTATTAATATTTCCTCAGACATATTCAAGCAGCATATACAGTATAACAGTAAAGTAGAACAAAGAGTAGTTCCTTGTATCAAAGCTGTGTCATAATGAATACATCCCATTTATATATTAGCCCTAGCTGAGAGCACAGTGAACAGTGTTAGCGCTAAACTCAAGCTAATACAAAAGGGAGAGTCTAATCTTTGCTTGAGTCAGTGCAGAGCTACTTTCATGCCTCATTTCACTACAATCATTAATTGGCTCTACGCGTAGTTCAAAAGCAGCTGTGTGAACATACACAGATGAGTGAATGCACCCCTGCTTTTTCTCATTTCTGCACACATTATGCACTTCCTCTCAGGTAAATGTATGTATCTCAACCTCACATCTCTGTTCAGCTGTGTAAGTTATTAATCAGATCAATTCTAAATCTCCTGACTTTACATTACTCAAGCCCCTCCCCATCCCCCACCACCAACAATGATCCCCTCAGCCAGCTCTACGGCGTCAGTGTCGGGCTTCTTTCACAGAAGGCCTGAACAGGCACTGCCGGGGGCGATACACATCCCTCAGGTGAGCCTTTCATTATGGATGATGTTTCTGCCAAATTATTTAGACCCTCAGCCCCAGTAACATCCCTGCACCATAAAAAAAAAAAAAAAAAACAAACAAACGCATGCATGCACACAGACACACATACTCCAATGCCCCACTGCAATCTTCCCCATTCCTCCCTCTTTCTTCACTGTACCAAAGACACCACTAACACAAGTATTAATCCGGTCTGATCACCTCAGTGCGTGTATGTGCACTGTGTGTGTGTGTGTGTGTGTGTGTGTGTGTGTGTGTGTGCCTGTGCTTTTGTGTAGCAGTTCATTAGTCCCTCTTTCTTTGTTTAGAGAAGGTAAAGAAGTGAAAGTGTGACCCTTGTGGCTTACAGGTGGATGAAGGAAGGGGCAAGCTGCCTTGACATCATTGGTTTCAGTAATGTAGGATGTTTAAAATATGTTTGGTCAAGTCTGTGTGTGTGTGTGTGTGTGTGTGTGTGTGTGTGTTTGTGTTCCTCAATGGCCATTTGCCCCAGACTTGTTAGAAAAGAGACAGAGATGACAGTCTCCTGGCAATGTCTGACCTCGGCTAAGAGAGTGTAGGATCTAAACACACACACATGCACGCATGCACACACGCATGCATGCACGCACACAGACACACACACACACACACACACACACACACACACACACACACACACACACACACACACACTCATTTGGCTACTTACCCCTCCACTTCCCAAATCCCATGCTCCCTCTCTCTCCCCAGCCTCAGCTCCCTTCCACCAATCCCAAATGCTTCACGGTACCTGCTTCCCACCAATTCCCACTCTCTCCCACTTCATCATCCTCCTATCTCCTCTCCTTCCTCTTTTCCCCCGTCCTCAGTTGAACCCCAACTCCCTTGTTTTCTTTCTGACCTGCCAAAGCTCAATCGCAGAGAAAAAAAAACTAAAAATTTCCTTTAAACCGATTTTTTTTTAAAGAAAATTACTCCCATCCCCTTGCAACTCCCCAACCTCACTGTCTGGTGAAATATTTTCATACAACCATCTCACATCTTGGCTTGTTCATACATCCCAAAGCTAAACTTTTTCTTCCCTTAATCATGCATCTCTTATCATTTATATATTGAAATTGATGCTTCTACCACTATTGTACACTAGAGAGCAACAGCTAAATTACAAAATGTAAACTGTCAACATTCATTTTACATTCCCACAACTGTGTATTTATTTACAGTTGTTTTAAATAAAAGGAAACTAGAATTGCATAGTTTAAAAGCAAGTGTAAAAGCATGCCCTCTTCCTTTCTCTGTTGGAAGAGGACCATACCTCCTCTCTTTCCTTCCACCCTCACTTACTCTGCTATCCCTTCCAGACCACTGGTCACTTCATTCTTTCCTCCCTCCCTCCCTCCCCTCTCCCCTCCTCTCCTCCTCCTTCCATCCTTCCTACCACACCATGCCTCCCCCATCTCCCCCCTTTCTTCCTTCCATTTCCTTTCTCTCCCATCCTTCCTGCCTCTCTCTATCACTGCATAACTTTAATTCTCATACCCTACTCCTTCCTCAGGAGCCTTGACTCTTCGTGGGGCAGGAACAATTGCCCAGGAACCTTTTACTGTATCTCCCCCTCAAATATTTCCGCTTCAGGGCTTTCAGGGACTCACCAAGGCTGAATAGGACCAGGAACTTGAGGCAGACAAACTCCCGTTGGTCCAGCTGCAGGGAGCGTAGCTTGGCCACCAGCTCCTGGGCGTGGCTCAACAGGTTGTTGAGGGTGGATCCCGCCTGTGAAGCAATCACTGCATAGTCCACCTGTAATAAGCAGGAAGGAAAGGATGTAAGGAGATGCTCTGGAGGCAGACATATGGATTAAAGGTTTACTTTGATTCATGGATGTTGAATTGAATGTCCAGATATTTATAGTTTGTTAGCAACCTGTTGGATAGGCTAGCTAGCTAAAAAGATACACCAGTATGTGGAGCTACAACACGACTTAATAGTTATGAGCTTTCCCTTCTCTTACATTTCGGTTTTTGTTTGCTAACTGTAGATGTTTGTTCTTTGGGTTGCTTATCTCTGCCCATTTAAGGGTTATTTTAACCAATGAAAATATATCTAAAACCCCAATGCGCAAAAATTGTTGACAGCTATACAACACATGACTGTACCCTGAACACATCACCACCATGAGTTTCATGTAATGATTTTTTCATCCCTGTACCTGCTCTACTGCACTCTCAACACAGAGTCAAAAGATTTGGTCTGTCTGAGACACTAGTGGATGTGTAGAAAAGCATCTGCAGTTTATGCAGGTTTTTGCAGTTTAACAGTTATTTTTTTTATGACAACATGCTGTGGGCGTATATAGAGAGCATGGGAGTTCACCTCCAAGACCTGCCAGATTTGACTTCTTTCTCTCTGTTCTGTGTTATACAGCAAAACAATAGTATGCACGCTGAAACAAGATAGATAAATAGATAGATAGATTTCCCATAAACCCATTTTTCTTGGGTGCAACGATCCGTCCAAACACACACACACACTTCCTTTTCAGGTGCACTTCCTGCAGCCGCAGCACATTTATCTGGGAGGCAAGTCCTTAGCTGCCACTCAAAGTAAGCAGGACCATATTAAAATTTTATATTTATTGACAATTTATTACCATAATTGACTGTGCTAGGGTTTCCAGGGGAAGATAGATGTTGGCGTGCACAGTTCCCTAAGCTCAGGGAGAAAGAGGGTCCCTGTGAGCCCTTATTTGCAATCAAAAACACCCCTGGATTTGGAATTTTTGTATCCAGTAAATAGGATGATTGGAGCCTGTTTTCATCAGTCTAAGGATGGAAAGGGTTAAAGTGAGGTAAATGTGAACAATTCCACATGGTTTTCCTGTCTCCTCCAGTCTTCTCTCCTTTTCTTTCCTTTCTCTTTTACTACACAACTGTACCTCTCTCCCAATTTATCTTTAACTCCTTTGTCCCTCTCTCATTCCTTCTTCCCACCTTTGAGATGGTTAAGAGTTATGACTCGGTGAAAAGCAGACACTGGCCCCCTTCCAAGGTGTCAATCAATTTACATAAAATCAACTGTGCATGAAATAACTTCATTGAAGGATTGGACTGTTGATGGTGATGCCTTGGGTTATTGCCTTCTAGCCTTAAGTAAAAAGGGAGAAGAAAAAACGCTATAATATCACTATAGCAGACTTAGCACTAACCCTGGTGACTTGCGTATCAGTCAATCAATCAATACTACTTTATTATCCCTCCTGGAGAGACATTGAGTAAACATATGAATAAACCTTCAAATCTTAATACATCATGAATACGATGGATAATCTTAGCAGAACATTAAAGATGAATATGGAAGGTGAGATCGCTTTTGGTGGGTAGAAAGCTTTGATGTGTGTGGAAGATAGGAATGGAAAATGTATCTTGTTTGAAAGCACAGGAATCTACGACTGGCGGAGAAACTTCTGTATATGCATTTCTTCTTCATTTGAATGTCATGTACACCAGGAGCTTTGTACTATCAAAATATCAGGATTTTCATAACTGGCTGCCAAGCTGCAAGGCCTTGCTTAATCATTCAACAGTTCAGTCCAATCTTTGTCATTTCATGTATGCACGCATTTG
The DNA here is from genome assembly GCF_004354835.1 of Perca flavescens. NCBI lineage: Eukaryota > Metazoa > Chordata > Actinopteri > Perciformes > Percidae > Perca > Perca flavescens. The sequence continues at coordinate 23,261,786 of NC_041339.1, read as the reverse complement.
TACAAGTTACGCTGTGCGTTTGATCCTATGACAGGATAAAGAAGAAGCCTTCTTTCTTCCACCCTAAACTAAAAAAACACTCATGGCCATTTGTCACTTCTCTTGGTGACATGAAGACATGCAGCAGTTCAGAGAAAGACAGAAAATAAGAACAAATTTGCAAGCAAGGAACATTAGGACAAGAGAAAGAGACAGAAGACAGACATTGCATGACAGGCTGTAACAGTAAATCTGCTGGTACCATGGATTTTTTTTTGAAAGGCCGAGTGCAGCGTGTGACTGATGAGAGCAAAGAAAAGGCTTGATTCAAAGCAAGAGGGGAGAAACCTCTGTCCGAATTTCCATTTGACCAAATAATTTGTCCTAAAGCAATATTTTTGAAAATAAATAATATAATAATAAAAATAGCTGCCAATGTGAGGACATTAAACTTGTTACCAACACAAACTTTATCAACTTAAACTTCTCGTATAAGTGGCCTAATACTGCCTTATTGGAATATGGTGTTATCACTCTTTTTATAATATCCCATGGACCAATATGATGAGCATATTGTAACAATTACGTTATTAGCACATTACAGAGCAATGTGGCCAATGAACAGTGCTGGCCCAAACAGCCTTTATGTGATTTGCTGTGTTTATGTGTGTGTGTGTGTGTGTGTGTGTGTGTGTGTGTGTGTGTGTGTGTGTGTGTGTGTTTGTGCAACATTTGCTATGGGTAATGCTGCTACTGTGTTCTAAATATCCCTGGAGTTATCGCTGTGCTGTCACCCCTGGCCAGGCAGAGAATAATAGGAAATAATGAACTGTTTCAGAGCCTCACACACACACACACACACACACACACACACACAGGCACACACACCCCTCCCCCACCCAACACCAGCTGTTCATTAACCAAAGTATGCAAACGAAACTGCCGCCCTGTGCCTCCCCTGATTATCAGCCCCTCCTCCTCCTCCTCCTCCTCCTCCTCCTCCTCCTCCTCCTCCTTACCGCTCCGGTCTCTTCTAACTGCTCTCATCATCTCCTCCTCGATCCCTCCTCATTTCATCTCCTTCTTTCTCCTTCGTGTCCCCTACCACCTTTTTTTCTTCTACTGTCCTCCCTAGTCTGCCCTTACTTATGTCTTATCTCTTCCTTATCCTTTCTTCATGCCAGCACCTCCTTACCTTCTCCCCTTCTTCCTTATTACCACCTTCTTTTTCTCTCCTTCTCCTTTCTCACTCCTTCTCTCCCTTTGCCTCTTCCTCCTTTCTTCCTTTTCTTCCCTCAACAGACCTCTTTCTCTCTTTCCTCTCCCCTCTGCCATGTCTCAGTCCTCCATCTCTCTTCTCATTTTCTCCTCTTCACTCCCGTCTTTATCCCTTCTTCTCCTTTGCCCTCTGCTTCCATCATTTTCTATCACCCCACTCCTTCTCTCCTCTCCATCCTTTTCCTTTCCTCCTGTCCTCATTGTGAACACTCCTCTACAGTATGTCTGTCCAACTCCCTTCTCCATTTATCCCACTCTCCACCACCTGTTACCTCAATCCTTCTTCTCTTTGGCTCTTCCTCCTTCCTGTTCTTTTTTTTTTATCTTCACCTGTCTGCGTGTATATTGGCATGATGTACTTGTTTGGGCCAAGTGAATATTTCTCCTAATACTTTGGCTATGCTATTTGCCACAGTTTGTACTACTCCACCACTAGAAGTACTACTGCTTATTTACCACAGGCAGTACTTCATCAGCTATTCAGAAAATATACCCCTGACCTTGTCTTCATTCCGAATCATGGAATTAAAGTAGGAATCCCCTGTACACAGTGCACTTGCCTTGCTTGAATATTTATACCAGCATGCATTGTTGTAAAACATTTTTTTGAAAAGCAATGTTTTGGAGAGCAAGCCAATCTATAATTTATGACTTCTCACCTCACTGACAGCCATGCCACTGGTCAGAGGCATATTCATGATGAGCAGTCTGATGTCTTTTTGTGTGCATGAGATTATGAAAATCACTGAACGCTGAAGGAGTCTTTCCTGCATGCTCTGGGTTTATGTGTTTACTGTTTGATAGTGTGTAGTTTGTGCATGTGTGTATGAAGCTAAACACAAAATCATAGTATCCTGATGCTTTGAGGACCTCCATTTGGGCCTCAAGCATCAGCTCCCGCCAAGTTCCTTCAGTGCCCCAGTAAAACACAATAACACACTTAGCCACATTCTTTATCTGTCGGCCCACTCTCTATGCTGCAACATGTGTAACCGATTGCTTCATTTATTAGCTGGCGCAGTGTTCATGCACTGGGAAAGTAATGCTAAATTGATTATTTTGGTGACATTAGTTTATCTATAAGCATAATCTATTTTTAATGAAGCGAGGAGTCCTGTGTGGCTGAGTGATCAATAAAGCTTTAAGGGAAATATTGAGGTGATGAGGAGCGAGTGATGCGTGGTTGACAGGGTTTTGGAGGAAAAAGGAAAGTATGGAGATAGCTGGAAGTTTCCAGGGTGGGGTTCAACCAACTCACATGCTGGCCAGTGACCAGTAGGATGGAGCCCTCCTTGGCATGCATCACCTGCCGGAAGACGTGGTCGAGGATGAGGAGTTCGCTCCAGCAGTTCTGCAGCAGCTTCATCTGGTCATCCACCTGGTAAGAAATGGGCACATCAGGTCAACTACTTGACTTGTCGGGGTTAGAAAACAAGAATGACTGAAAGCTCACAAGAAGATCAACATAAGAAGCTGTTGTGCATTAAACTGCACAAATATAAACTAAATATTTCTTTAAAAAAGCTATCCTGACATTGTTGCATCATCTACCATCTCTACATTTCCTTCAATTGATTATATTCCACTCCAACACAGGATAAATTCAAGTGTCACAACCTCAAAACAAAAAGTCAACCTCAGCGGCTTGTAAATATCACAGACAGCTGTTTGCAATGTAAGCTTGCTCACGGGTCAATGAGTTGCAAACCTCTGGCATTATTTTATCTTACACAAAGCTCAAAAGTCCCCTGTACACATTCTAAAGTTTTCTCATGTGAACCTTTCCACACTCAGTTATGCACTTTGCTACGTGCCTGATTTAACAATGTTGCCAGGTTTATCTGTTTGCCCACTGCCAGCAGTTTCTGAGTGATTCTACATATGATAATGATTAAGTAGCCTTTTTTTTCTCCCCCTGTATGTCAGCCGCTGGCTCCCAGGGACGTGCCATTTGAGCTTGGGAAGCTGAGGCAGGTCAATCGGTGGTTCTGTACACCAAAACAACCCCCTCCATTGTAACTGTTAGTCTCTTCCCATGCCTGGCTGTGTTAATCATTACTCCGCATTGCCAGACGCAGCCAAAAAAGGCCATATTGAGAAGGAAGGAATGAGGAAAATGTATGAGAGGCTCTTTCTACCCCCCGACTCTTTTTTTCTATCAACAAACATTGTCCTCTTTGTGATATCATTGGGAATAATGTGTCTTTCTGTGCACACTGCGGGTTTGTGGTGATGTGAATTACTTTGTTGCTTTGAGTCTGTGAGAACTGTCTGTGATGTCCATCGCCAATGTCAACCACAACTTGTAGGATGAAGAATGTGGATCGATGGTAAAACGTTGCGACACAGGCAGGTGCAGCATTAACACCACTGAAAGGAATTTCTTTTTGTGCCATCTAGAAATTGCACAGGGATCCGTTTGTTGAAATCTGCAATGACCTTAGGTACAAATTTGATGTCAACAAGTGTAGCTCGTTAAACACTTTATTATCTTGTATGACATGACAGTGGCTGTGGCCAAGTCTGAAGTCTGTTGCTTGTTGATTAGGATTGTTATGACTGGTGATTGGGGCTGGTGTCACACAGCATCAGTTTACCTTTCAGGCAGACATAACAATACATGTAGCTGTGCCATATCAGTGACCTGGCAAAGCCAAATATCACATGAATGTTGTAGGACATGAACATTTGACCTGCCCAACAGTATGGTTGTCTTTGGCCACAGCTGTCATTTGGTAGTGTATTGGCTCTGATTTAGGTACCCCTTCAGATCATCGGGGTTAATCAAAGTTCAGTGGCTCCCCGACTATCACACTGAAATAAACTGTTCACAAAATATAATAGATAAATAGTGTGGTGAAAGCAAAAAATCCCAAAAGTATCCAATCTTTGAATGCCTTACATGTACAATGTATCTTTACTTAGTGAAAGTCAAATGACAAAATACAACAAAGCTTCTGTGACCTTTTTCCGGAAAAAAAAACTGACAGCATCATGAACTCTTCTTGTCTCCCTCCTCCTCCTTCCTATAAATCTGTTTTTTTGTGGTCCCACACTGACGGCGTCTCAAGAACATGATGAAAAAATGCCTTCATTAAAACCATCAGAGAGCAAGAAACACAGTCAAAGGAGGGACTTTTCTATACTGTGCCCCAATCCAATTTGTTTCTCCTTATACCCTAGAAGCATGTGTAACAGTGTGTATGTGTGTGTGTGGATATGTGTGTGTGTGTGTGTGTGTGTGTGTGTGTGTGTGTGTGTGTGTGTGTGGACGGATGGGTACATGTAAGGCTCTTCAAAGGACCCCCCTGCATGTCAGCAGTACTGGCAAGTGTCGGGGTCCTCATCAAAGGGCTGTCCTCACTCTGCCTGCCTGGAAGCTCTTCTCTGACAAGAGGCCTGGGTCATCAAAGGGGGCAGCTCAGAGGGGATGACGGCGGGTGATAGCAGCCTAGACGAGGGCTGGGGACACCCGCTTGGAAATGGGGGACTGGTGAAAGACAGACAGGCGTGAGGGCGGGCCAGGGGTTGGGGTTCAGTTCGCTGACCTTTTAAGTGCCAGCGACACGAGCTGTTTCCCTGACAAGCTCTTCCTTTGCTCTGTCAAATGAGCAACACTCATGGCGCCTGATCTTACAAGATCTGCTGCCTGCTCTCTCAGATAATATGAACTTTCTGACATGGAGTTGAAGAGTGCTTCGTCTTGTGTTGTCATGCAGGCAAGACCTGAATACTATTTCTGTGCAGAGAAAATGCCCCCAATACCGTCAGTAAAACATTGGCTGATTGCCTTTCTCAGTTTGATTCATTCACAATATGACACAACAAAGTTCAAATGAGCAGTTTGTTGAACTCACCAGGTGCAATGAAACAGCAGATTTATTTAGTCTGTTAATTCTTATCTCACCACATGGTCATGGAAACTTCAGATAACTGCTAATTTACTGTTTCCAGCAATGTGGACTGAGTGGGAAACCAACGTGTTGTTGGGTTGTTATTTCCTGAGTGTATCTTATTTAAGTGATATACAATATAATACACTTGTTATCACTGCTATCATTGTTTGCTATTTTATTACTTACAATGGATCCCAAAACACAATTATGCAATGTTATATATTGACAGGGTGTGGTAAAACAGCTTTCTTGAAAATTTCTCTCTGGACATAATAGTAATATGGAAAGTCAGGATGAGCAGTTTGGTGGATAAGTAGCTTATTTCATTTTTACGCTAAAGAAGATACTTCTTTTTTAATGATGGCTAAAGTGAGTGATGTCATGAGCCACTTTTGGATTATTTCAAAATATGAAAGTGATTATTTTACTTGGTAATAAAATTCAAAATACATGTACCACACTATATCTGCAACTCCCTATAGGACAGGATGTTGTACATGGTCCAGATCGTTATTTTTCTCATTTTAATGTAACAACACTAGTAAGTAACATTCTTTCTCACCAGCCCAATGGTTGCCTCTAACACACAAACTAAACCAGCATATTTATATTGTTTGTATAAATTAACACGTTTATGTCACTGGATGGATCAGCCAAATTAAGAAGAATGTCATTAAAACTATACTTTGTTAATGTTAAGTACGTAACAATTCCCATGCCGATCTGATGTACAGTATTATAGCACCTGTACTGCCTTAAAAAGACAGAAATACAAAATCTTTCATTATCTATGAAAAAAGTTCAAACTTCTTTTTGCTCAAAGAAATTCATTTTGCTGAATAGAAAACTTTAGAAATATAAATCGGTAAGTGATACTTTGAAGGTAAAGGAGAGAAGTTCCCTCACTTTTGACATAATATTGGATTTTAAATACTTTTCATAGCCTCATATTTTGTCTTTGTATGATTACTGTAAACTTGCAAACCAACCAAATGTGCTGGCAATTAACATAAATTATTTTCTTTCTCAAGAGGCCTTAGGCTTGTTCTTAAAATGCTATGACGAAACCTTACTCTGAAATAATCTTTTGAGTAGCTGGCCACGACTTCGACGTAAAAATGACACAATCATTATGTGGTTGAAATGCATAATTTTGCGTTTGGAGTCAAATGTACCATTTTATTTTCACACTATGAATTCATAAACAAAGGAGTTTTCTTCTTTTGCTTCCACTTTACACATTTGAATAATCCCAAGTCTCCACCTGTCCTTGGATGGAGAAAAACTTATGGTAAGGATTTAGCTTCTAAGGTTCACACTGATGCAGAAAACATGCTCCCCAGAAATCGCTTCAAACTGGTCTCAAAATCCACATTTAAGGCTTTTCAAGGTGTGATCTCTTTAATATTTTAATATCATCACCAGTGTTTGGTTAAAAAAATGAGAGAAATTCCAAGCATAAATTCCTACTTGCAGCAGCCAGCGATGAAAAATACATATCCTCCAAGAAACCAATTTAACACCTTTATGATCGTTCAGGCGAGTGGGATCAATGCCAGGATCAATCGCTTAGCCCATTGCTTTTGTTCAAAACCACTGGCTAAGATTAATGGGATTTTCCAGAGAGAGAGAGGGGTAGAAAAAGAAAGAGAGTGTGGGTGAGAGGGGGAATGAAAGTGCCAGACAGGGAATGAGAGAATGAGAAAAGACTTGGGGGAAATTGAGAAAATAAAACATAGTGATTAAGAGCATATATTCCCTCCATTTCTGGGTAAATGTAAATTAATTGGAAATGGAGCATTCAGATGCTCGCTGACAAAAGTAATGTTTATTCATAGCCCCCTGCTAAGAGTAGAGCAATTATCATGGTGTGTTGAGTCAAAACAGGCCAATGTAGAAGAATATTTCCCCCCCTTTCTTGTGGTTGGGTTTTGGTCTAGTGCCATGAGCATTGTCAAGCTTTGCTCGGTACGGCGGGCTTTAACGAGAGTACACAGCTGGATCTGATTTTAATAAGTAGTTCCATTTTTGATGTGGCCTAATGAACAGATTAATGGAATCTCCTTCTGTGGAGCCTTAATGAATGTAGAGAATCATGCTATTTTTTTAAGACGACACACACACACACACACACACACACACACACACACACAAGCAGACCATGAGTTTATCTGCCTCAAACGACTTGTACATAAACAATAGCTGTGCTTCTATCTTTCCGTCTCTCTCTGCTGGACAAGAATCAATGCTGTCTCGGAGTACTACAGGTGAGGTTTGAAGCTGACATCAATGCTTGTGCGTTTCTAGCAGCCATCCTTTGGTGCAGTCCTGTCTTGGCATCTGTTCGCCTTGAGCCAAACAGGCCCTGTATTCACCTGGGAACAGGCACTAATTCACCTAGAACAGCGCCTGTTGTTCTCAGAGTGTTACAAACACTTAATTATGTCGTGCTTGAATGTACTGTAGCTCATTTCCAGTTTATAGTTTGGTAATTGAATTGAAAAGAGACTCAGTGTGGGGTTCCATCGCCAGCAATAGGATTTTGTTCAACAAATTGGTCATCAGCATATATAAATCATGGAAAGGATGATACTTTTTCCTGTGGAAGCACATGCAACCCTGCTGACCTGGGATCAAATCTTACGATCAGTCTGTTTATGTCTTTATTACCCCTCCTATTGTCATAACAAAGACCAAATTACAAGGTAGGCAAAAAAAACAGGTCAACGTTGTCTCATAAAACGGCAAATGCCTCTTAAATCCCACTGCAAATCATTTGTGGCAGCCATAACTTTGAAATGCCACAAATAGAGTTACATCCATCAAAAAGAAAAACAGAGTGAGTGACACAATCCCCAGGATGTTCCAGCTATGTGACCCTCCGGCTAGGGGAGAGGTGAGCTTTGGGTGTCTATGTTCCAAACTATGTCCGGCTCTTCAATACACGCTGCAGAAGTGGATGAGAATAAAAATCATTACCCCCCCTCACTTCCCCACTTGCTCTTGTTTATCATGGCATACAGTTCATAGGGGCCTCGATCCTACGGCTGGCGGGGTGATAAGAATGCTGGGAAAATGAGCAGGTGGCAGGTGGTGCTGCTAGTCGAGGGGGAGGGGTCCTGAAGAGAGGAATGATAATACTAGTGATAATATAGTGAGCAACTAGCTTCAGTAAAACAGACTTTGTCAGCCAGCAGACAAGGTTGAAGATTGAAGCTACAAGAATTTAGTATTTACTAGCTATACACCTATTGGTTACCTGCCATTTTTCCTGACAGTGCATTTGACCTTTAGGATCCAGCTCTACTGGTGCACTCACACTGTGAATCAACATGATCAGCAAATGATCAGAAATCCATTATTCACAGTTTCCCGGAGCTGCCAGTGAAAAAAACTGAACTTCTTTTTATCCTACAATGTGATTTTATTTCATGAACCAATAGTTTTGAATGTTATTTCAATGGCAAATGTAAGATTCAATGGCCATTCAATTCTTTCTTGTTATGCTTATAGATGATACTTGGACAATGGTTAATTTACGTCTTTCATTAGGTTGCTTGAGGTAAAACTTTGCTTTTGTTCCATCAAGTCTTCATGAAAGGGTACAGTTCAAAGAAGTAGTGGGTGTATTTGTTTGCATTAAAGGACAAAATACAGCCATTAAAGAACTCTTTCTGCTCTGAGTTTTACTGGCTTTCATGAGAAATTTACCTAATACACACTTTTCTATTCTATTGTATTTCAAACGTACTGATACAATTAGACTGACATTGTGAAGGAAACAAAGTCATTAATTCATTAACTGAATTAAAGTCATTAATTCAGTTTTTATAGCCAACATGGACCCTTAACAAAAAACAGAAACAAAACATCAGGCAGTCAGAGATACATTTTGCATATCTCTGTAAAAGACAATAAGCAACAGACTTAACATCAGCTTGATACTACTCCATGTGATTGCTACTGTGAATGTATGTATATGTGACACTACTGTATATGTATATCACTGCATGCTTGCTCATCAACATCTCATGTCACTGGCACCTGTTTGTTGTTTGCATGTACCTCTAATCCAACATATCAGGTAGTGTAGAATGCCTGTGGGTTTATCTCCGACTGAGCGCACAGAAACTCTAGACTGTTTTCATGTCCCTAAACAGCCATAGAGATGCCACGGGCCATCTGTGAGCTCAGAAAATACCACTTTTGTCACAAGAAGGCCTTGTGTCTGCAGAAAAGTATTTTTCCAACTTCAACTTATTTTTCTCTGTGCAATTATGTGTTTTAGTATCTTTCCAAATCTCACTTTAGAAACGCCTACATGTACTTTCCATTCAATATGTGGAGCATAGTACTGCCAGGGTTGCAACAATACATATTCACTCAGGATACCGTGGAGCATGGATGTTAACGAGAAATAGGAGGCAATAGAAAGCATACAATCCTTCCTTCCACCAAAGACATTTTATTATATTTTTATATTTTATTGTTATGAAGTTGAATTATTTTTGTTAGGGCAGTGATTGTCTACAATCTCTTCATTTCTAAAAACGCATTAATCTGCGCGTGTTAATGCTTATGAACTCACTGTCTGTTGGACTGCGAGCAGAAACCGCTTTGTAAGAGTGAATGAATGCTGTATTGTGTGTGTGTTTCAGAAGAAATGCTAGTGGGTGTCTAAGTGTGTGTCCATGTGTGCCTGTGCCCACGTCCGATCGATATTGCCGCTGCACTGAGATTGATTGGTTCCCACGGTGACTGCATTAAAAGACTCAGGAGGCTGACCTTTGACCCTGAGAACACTGCTTTTGATTGGCCATGCTCTCCCCATCTTCACATCTTCTCATCCTTCTACACATCCTGACATTCTTCTTCTTGTCCCAGGCTTGTGGTAAAAAGGGAAAACAAACATAAAAACCCAGCCAATCATTGGACATGCCCTCTCTTCTCCTTGCCCCCCTATCCGTGCTTACATCCCATACAGCATCCTTTCATCCCGAGCCCAATCGAGACGAGAGGAAACAAGACGTCGGCCTAATAAGGTCTTCCTGCTCTGCCAGGGCTGCGCCTCAACACACTAGTGAGATAAGGCCCTTACAGATGCAGGAAATGCAGTAACTGGTATCAAACCAGTGTAGCGATGTGTGTGCTTAACAAATATATAAATATATAATAAAAAAATAAATAAAATAACAAAGATGCAGAAGATAAAACAGCTGTTTCAGGTTCAAATAACGGATCATGGCACGTAAGTTTACGTTGTTAAGTTCCTAAGCACATGTACATGTGTCTGTGAAAATCCACAAAAAGCGGCACTACAAAACAAGGTGTCTCTGTGGGTCTGTGTGTTGCAGCGGGAAGAACATCTTGTTTTCTCAAGGCCGCTGACAATGGCAACACACTCTCTTCTCTGTCTGATATTAGCGCAGGGATCTAAGGGTGAACCAAGCCCGCCCAAACCCTTTCCTATTCCGTTTATACTTGATGCATAAGCATATGAAACACAGAAAAATCAATGAGGCAAGAGAACGGACCAGCGAGACCAGACATGAATGTCAATTGATATATTTTCATGCATGCAGTGTTCATTGTTATCTGGTCTGTTTACTAGATATGTACAAATTCAAACTTTCCAGGTCACGTCTGCCAGCTTTTTATTTTAATCATATAAGTAAGAGGTGAGAAGGTGCATCTCCATCTAGGTGGTACAGTGTCTACAGAAAAGTGAGTTGGGCTCAACTCATGGGTGAGACAAAACATGAAAGGTATCTCCAGAGAAAAAAAAAGAGGTTATGAGAAAGAAATGTATGTTGCCTCATTTGTGAAGAAAGTTAATCCATAAGTGCATGGCTTAGAGGAAAGGAGTTTTTTTCTTTTTCTTTTTGAGAGCTATTGTTTTCAGAATACCTCAGAAGTGGACTATCTACCCCCCACCACATACACAAACACTCTCATACACACGTGAAATCTCAAGGCTTAGAGCTAAGAAGCTATCAACTAATTATCAAAAACACAGAGAGGCCCTAATCAATTATTCACATGAACATTAGACGGCTAAAACACATGCAGTTCAGGGAATGGCATCTCCCAAAAGTAACCCTTCCTCCTCCTGTACACACACACACACACACACACACACACACACACACACACACATGCAATCATGTCAAGACCTAGATACCTACACGGAGACACGCATTGAAATGCTCGACAGTGATATCCATATCTGCATACTCGCACACACTTACACGTGCAGCCTTCCCGCCACACCACTCTTCTCTTTGCAGACAGAACAAATGCATGCCGTACAAATGCAAGTGAGTTGTGTGAGTAGACTGTCGACAGTGTATGAGGTTCCTGGCTGGGAGGTGCTGATCATAGAACTCCTATTGATCCATCAACATCCCTCCCCCTACAGATTCCCCAAGCACACACAAACGCACATACAAACGCACACAAAAACAAGCACACACACACACACACACACACACACACACACACACACACACACACACATACACACAGAGCTTAATCTACCAGGCGATTCCTGGGCATTAAGCCCCAGCCATTGAATTTTCATGCCGTGCAATCATTATTTGAGTTAATGCTGCAATTTATGACTTGGTGTTTGTGGTGTTGTGTGAAAGGTAGGTGGAGGGGATGCAATATAAGGAGGTGAGTGTGTAAGTATGCAGATTTCTGTGTGTATGTGTGTGTTGGTTAAAAGTGGGGGTTTGCATTCACTTTCTTATATGGTTATGAGTCAGATGTGAGTGAGAGGATTTATGTGCATGCATGTACTGTACATGTGTGTGTGTGTGTGTGTGTGTGTGTGTGTGTGTGTGTGTGTGTGTGTGTGTGTGTGTGTGTGTGTGTGTGTGTTTGTGTGCGTCTGTGTGTGTGTGTGTTTGTACAATTGGCTGTGGTTGTGTCTGTGTGACAATGACAGAGGGAAATGACTCCATAATCCTTGTCTGGCTGCCTGACCTTTAGGAGGAAGCAAAGACAAAAAAGAGAGGAGACAAAGAAGAGTCTGAATGCTTCCACCTTTTCTATTATTTAGAACAGTCGAGACAGTCCTTCTTAACTCTCACACACACACACACACACACACACACACACACACACACACACACACACATATACCCACAGACAGACATATATGCAATATACCTTAACGCAGCTTAGACGACCAAAGCTTATTTAAAATGCAGAGACTGACGCAGTGATGCTTTCTGTCTGAGAGGGCGGGAGACACAGATTCCCATTAGCGTTTGACGCGTTGGAATGGCTGTCCTTTTTTTCAGATGGGGGAGTTGTGAGGGGGTTTAGGTGGTGGGCTTTTAGAGCAGACAGCTGTGAATCCACATCCAAATGTGGCACAGCTCCAGAGATCACTGGGATCACAGCCTTTGATGCACAAATTAAATATCCGAATTAGCTAATTGAGCATTTCCGGAGCTCCTGTGATATGTAAACAGTTGAAGTACAAGGAAGACGAGGCATCAAAACCACAACGCCGCAGAACAGATGGAGCCCTGCTTCTCCCTGAAGTGCATCTCAGGCCTCGTCTGACAGAAACTGCCATGAATGCATCTGTATTAAGAGAAAGACGTCTCTAAAGCACTGCTGCGGCAGTATGAGGCATAGTGGTGGTGCTGCTGATGGGAAGTGCAGTGCAACATGTGGTGTATAAAGTATTGGCCTGAGGGAAGGTGAGACTGCGGCTTTCCACCTGAAAACCTTGTCTTTTTTGGTTTTTGTTCAGCATCTCTGGTTCATTTCTAGAAGTTTAACGGTGTTGTCAACACCCTTCTCAGCAAGTACCCTGTCAGCATATTTGGTTTATTGCTCGTCATTGTTTCAGCTTGCTTGAAAAGCCTCTTTTCATCCCCCTCTGAGTGGGCGCAATCCTAAAAGAACGCAGGACTGTAATGCCTATTATTAGTGCCGTGCCTTTATTTCACATGTATGGAATCATTTATCCGTGGCTCGTGCCAGGTTTGCAGGTATGGCGCTTTGGGAGAAACAGAGAAAGAGATTGACAGATTGAGAGGTGAAGAAAAGGGAATGGTGTGAGAGTAATAAAAAGTCCTGGTGCAGTGTGAAAGAAATAAGGAGAGCAACAGCAAAATTAAAACCAGCAAAGACAGGACTGCTTAAAGTAGGGATAGGGAACAGGTGTCTTTGTCCTACTTTGCCAGCGGGGCTGAAGCCATTTTCTCGACTGGGTCGTTGTTTGGCGTGCGGCCCCAATGAAATTTCTCGCTCGCCGTCACACCACCACCACAATGTCTAGTGTTACTCCAAATTCAATCACCCGCCTTCCCAGTTGAATATAAATACCCCTCTACTCTTTAAGTGTAAAACTAGAAGGCAAGCTGTCGACTCTGCTCCTCCACTGTCTTGTCTATTGTCTCCTGTGGACCCCCCCGACCCCCACAAGCTTCCCCACTCCCTGTCCAGAATAGACAAGCCGTAAATAAGCATCAGAAATAGACATTGGGGCACAACTGTTGACAGCCCAGTGACGAAAGCGGCAGACACAGGCACAACCTCTAGGCAGGCTGGATTACACGCAGATAATTGAGGCCACGCAACATTGGAACATAAGAAGCTAGGGACTCTTTGTGGGTTTTTATTTTACTTACTTGAAAAGCCAGTTGAAGCGTTGTGTTTCAGACTGCAGTTTGAAACACAAAATCTTTGCCTGAAGAAGTTTGCTGTTCAGTATCCCTTAAGATACACAAGCTTTGGCCTTAGCTTTAAATGTTTACTATTTAAACATGTATAACTTTATATCTTTAATACAACTATTACCTTATGTGTTTACTGGCGTCATTGTTGATGAAATGAAAAATAAATTTTCTTCTCTTCCTCACTAAACCTCCACTAAACATGTTTACCTAATTTGAATTAGAGGGGCTGCCTTATTGAAATTAACAATGGCATTTTAGTGATATATTATTCAGTTTTCAATGATATTATTCAAACTGAGTCATATGTGGCTTACAAAGTGTATATTATTCTAGCAAAAAGTATTATACTTTTCCATTAAGTGACTATATAAATAGATGTCACCATCAACTGTTTCTTTGTTTCTTATTTCAAAGAGAAAACCTTTGATTGGATGCCCTTTTTGCAGCTATTTGTGCTTTGATGCTTGTCATTTAAAAAGACGAAATGCAGGCAGGCGTAAAATAGGAAGATAAATTAGCTGACAGGTTTGCATAGTATTGTGTGGTGAGTTTAGCTTAGAGGTTGAGGGTCGGCGTAAGGCTGCAGCAGCCACACCTCGGCCCCTCTGACCTCCAGGAAACCCTATAGCCGGGAGCTATTTAGAAGCAAAATGCCGGCACTTCTGTCTGTATATTTACCACTTGGCTGACAACATATCGGCACCCTCAGCCACTGAGCCTGCCCGTAGATAACAATACTTTTACGAGAATCACCTTTGCTGCTACAAACTGTGAGCACCACGTTTTTGGCTTGCAGAGTTTCTGATGGGAGGTACTTTGGAAAGGTTCCTGCATAAACTGTAGATTTAACACGGCCCATAACTATAAGCACAGCAGAGAGGAGGAGAGGGGAGGGAGAAAGTTGCTTTGTACTTTGGTGGAGTGTGTAAAGTGGTTGCACAGTGTTGAGTTGATTTGTTAGCAGCCTGGCCAACTAAATCAAGTCCCCATATCCACTTTGTTTACCCATTTTCTTTGTCTCTCATTCCCACTTCCTCTCAGCCTTTTTTAATCTCTCTCTCTCTCTCTCTCTCTCTCCCTGCTGATTTGACTGACTATTGCCGACTTGTGAAACAACAACCATGATAGTTCGGGGCCACCAAGGCTAACAGCACAGCCTAGTCACCTGCGTCACCGTCTTAACAAGCAGCATGACCTGCCAATAAAAAAGGCTTTTACCCTGATCGTCCTCAAACGAGACTTAAACACAACCTGCTCTTTCTCCTGCCAAATGCCCAAAGTGCTCGCAAATGCGAATCAGGCCGTGTTAACTTGCTTGAAAATAAAAACTACAGGAGAGGTGGAGGCAATTTTTGCTTTTCATTCCTACTACGGTGGTTTTGAAGTAGAGATGGTGAAATGCAGAGATAGATGGAAGTTACAGTAAAAAAACACATCTCTTCTACAGGTTTAACGTTATGGTGCAGACACTTGATCCATTCAACAATATCTTTCCACAGTTCAAATTTTTGTCAGTTGTACTCTCCTACCTGTTCTCACATATTTAATGAGAATTTCAGTTAAATGTTGAAACAGTGAACAAATTCAGGAGTGAGGATGAAGTCCGAGGAACAGAAAACGTTGTTAAGGACAGTTAAGTCTATCATTGCCCGGAGCTCTGTAAACTTGTACTTCATGACAGCCTTTCATCCCTCATCAAAGCAACAAGTAGATGAGCAGACTTTGCGCATGCTAAAACCTCCCAACCCCCGTCGACTCCTTATAGCTGCTGCTCCTCTGGGACGGGCGACTTTAAATCTTTTCTTTTAACAAGTTTCCTGTTCTTCCTTCCGGCCTACTGCAGTCCCCTGAGGTTGTGCCTACGGGACAATTCCAGTATTTGGAAAGGCTATATCTTAAAGCTCAGTCTACAACCATCAGGGGACGTAAGGAGGACATTGGAAAATGCAGTCAAACAGCCAAAGCATTGCAGATGCTATTGGAAATTGCAGACTTTGGCTGTGCCAGGAAAGAATACAAAGTAAAAAAAAATAAAAAATTACAACTAACAGCTTCACACTAAACACGTCTGCAATTGCTATCTCATCATGTTGCACACAGTCGAATAAGGACTTTTTCAAATACCAGTGTCCTTCTGAGACACATACAGTATGCATACCTGTGGGACCCGTGGGACCTGTGGGAGCAGTGCCCCATGCGTTCAGTGACTTGCTAAGGGACACTTCAACAGGAGGAACACATTCAGGAGGTCCAACCTGTAGCCTTCCAGGCAAAGAACAGCCTCTGTTATGTCTGATGTATGCTCTCTTTTTGACTGGCCGCACACTCTGTCAGATCCCAAAATCGACTTTTTCCATTTCGTATTGGTAGTATTGAAAAATAAAAATCGGTTCTACAGTATTTATGAAAAAGTTATGTCTTGCGCAGTGGTCAATAATTTATGAATGAAAAGAGGCCTTTGTGAAACCCACCACACTCTCCCTCCCTGGTACCCCCCTCCCCAAACTTCTGCTCGTTCCCAGTGCTACTGATCAAACAGATATTGTTACCACTAAAATAGCAACTTAAAAAAACACACAGGCGGCCATAAGACATGCCTGCAGCCTGGGATATAGACTGACAGCAGAGGGGAGGGGGTGAGGAAGGCTCGAGGAAAGAAAGAAAGATAGAAAGAAAGAAAGAAAGAAAGAAAGAAAGAAAGAAAGAAAGAAAGAAAGAAAGAAAGAAAGAAATGCTAAATTTAGTGAAAATTCACCAACTGAAAAATTGTACAAGAAGAATGGGAGTGTGTAATGTAGGGGGGACAATGCTCTATGTGTATTTGTACATGTGTGTGTTGGTGTGGTGGGGGGGCGTGTCATCTATCACTGGACAAATGCTGGGCTGTGGGGGGTGTTGGTGGAAGCAGGGGTGACGTTTTGGGGGAGGTTGTCGGCCAGAATGGTGCTGCTCCTCAAATGAAATAATATATCTTTGAAAGCCTACGCCCTGCACCAGGCTCCGGGCCCATATATCAAGCCCAAGAGCGTCTGGTGGATCCGCTCCAGGCCCATTAACCTTCCACCTGTTCCCCCCTTACACCCCCACCACACCACCCCAACCTACCAGTCCTCTTTTCACCCCCCACACCCTCCCCTTTTGTCCTTCACCATGCCCCCTCTCCTCCTCCTCCTCCTCCTCCTCCTCCTCTTGCCCTTGGTCATTGCCACTAGCAGCCCCTTGTTCATCTTCCCATTTACGCCCCCTCACACTTTCTTCTCTTCCTCGTTTCCCTCTTTCTGTCCTTCTATGGTTGTCCTTCATTATCTCCTTCTCATATTTTCTTTATCATTCTCTTTCTCTGTCCTTTTCTATCTCTCTTTATCTCTCATGGTCAACACTTTTTTTCTCCCTCCCTCTTCGCTGAGATTTCTCTCTCTGTCTCAAACTCCATCTCTGACTCTGTCTTCTCTTTCTCTCATGGTCCCTTTCTCACTCTAAATCATTCACTCTGTTTCTCTTTCTCTCTCTGTCACTCAGTTCCAATCTTCTGACACAGTATTTGCTCTTCTCTCTCTTTACTCCTTCTGTAACTCATTTAAACTCCCTGTCTCCTTTCCTTCATCCCTTTTTCTCTCCCCATCCTTCTCTACACCTTCTTTCTTCCAAACTAAGGCAAAGTAAGCATGCCATGGTGTGTGTATGTGTGTGTGTTTGTGTGTGTGTGTGTGTGTGTGTGTGTGTGTGTGTGTGTGTGTGTGTGTGTGTGTGTGTGTGTGTGTGTGTGTGTAGCCTATGTGCTGGGGGGTGCAGCACAGACTGCCAAATAATTCAAATGCAATGGACCAGGGACACGGTAACAAATCTCTGCCAACTGCGTGCGGCCGCCAACCCCATCACGTTTGCAGTTTGTCAGGATTGGGGTGTCGGGAGGGGAGGTTGTTGCAGGGGGGATCGTTGATCTCTATGACAAGACAGACATTGTCTGAGGCTCTGAATCTATGTGTGTGTGTGTGTGTGTGTGTTTAGATATACCACTTCCCAGGATTCACAGATCACACCTTAAACAGCTTATTAATTTCCACTCAGTTACGAGGTGTAAAGAAAAAACAAAAAAGGTGCAATCAGCGGTCAAAGCAGGACAGGAGCATCCCTCCGATATCTCCAACACACACACACACACACACACACACACACACACACAAGGTTGCACCTTGAAAATTAAACTGCTCCTGGATAGGTCATGGAAAAAAGGTGTGTGTGGCTGTGTGTCTGTGTGTGTGTGGATGACTGTGTATAAACTAAGACCCTCCAGTCTCAACTGGGCGGGTGGTGTAAGTATTATTTCACCAAAGTAAATTCATGTAATATTTATGGATGTAGATAGAGGGGGGGTGAGGATGGGGTAAAATTATGCAGCAGGGCAGAGTGGGGTGCATCAGAGGACCTTACATTATTCACTCAGGTAAATCTATAAGTGGAGAATATTCAGTGTGAGTTGTGAACATCAGCCCCCTTCTTTCCCCCCCAGGGATCTGTCATACTGCGTGATTGACTGACATGCAGCCGCTTAGAGAAGTCGGATAAACTGGCGGAGAGGAGTCAGTGTTGTTAATAATTCTCCTGCTTAAAATGCAAATTTTTTTTTTTCCAGGTTGTTGCAGATTTCTGTGAATGTTGTGAGTTTTTAAGACCTTTTCAAATTTGAGTTGAAAAATAATTAATGACCAGTACTTGTCTGAATATATCTGACTGCCACAGATGGTGCACAGAACAGACATTTCTTTTAAACTCTTGATATTTTGAATATTCTTATTTGAATGTATTTGTCTGTGGCTCATGATGTTTTGATTGTTGTGCTGAAAAGTAACACAATAAACAAAATGTATTAAAATGTAAAAAAGATTTTCTTTATTTGAAAAAATTTAATATATATATACTGTACATTTTTGATGGAAGATTGATTCTATATTTTATTCAATTAAGAAATCAACAGTGTAGTTTTGCTGACAGTTTAAACTATATTTAAAAAAATATTACCTTTAAGCCAATGCGCCAAGACACTGTAGACCTACCAAATGATTATGATTAAGGTTTTGCATGTCTGCCTTCAAAAAGTCAACAGCTGAATAAAAATAAAACTAGTGATGACACACATCAAAGGTCTGATGCGAATCATAGATGTTGCAATTACAGGTCTCAGCATCTTAAACGTGGAGGCCACCGAGATACCCTGAGCTCTACCAAATTAAGGATTGTTGTGAGCACAATTTGTGAAATGTTGTATCCATGTAAACATGTGCATGTGTGGTCATAAAAGTCAGTATTTTCTATTGCGATAAAATATTATTTAGCCTTTGATCTAGTTTAGTGTAAACACCAGTGAAATAATACCTGTCTTGTTCCATGTTTTACATGCATTACCTCATCCCTTTCCTGCCCTTTTGCCCTTCCTGTTGACTTTGCTTTTACCTTCGGTCTTTTTGTATCTTTTTCTCCTCTCCTCTCCTCCATCACATCACCTTTTATATTTTCTCCCTTACCTCTTCTTCTTTGTTATTCCCTTTCCTTTCCTTCCCTCTCCACAATCCTCCTCTACTCATCCCCTTTCTCATCTCCCCTCTTTGTTTCACCTCTGTTCGCCTGTCCTTTCCTCTCCCCGGCCATCTGTTTATCCAATATGGCTGTCCCATCTCAGCTGGGAGCTTTCCCAGGGAACAAGACTTCTAATACAGTTCCTCCTCAACTTAATGACCCTCGGTTCTGCTTTTGCCATTCCCGCTACATGCAGAGAGACAAAACAGGAAAAAAAACGAAAGAGACAGAGAAGCACAAAAACCTGTCTGGATCCCCCAAAAAAGCTGTCCCTGGATGACTAAAATAAACAGTGAAGCCACATTTCAAAACGTCACGGCCATTTTCCTCCCTGCTCCACTTTTATCAGATGGCCAGACTAAATATATGTATAATGTTACACAACATTTGACTCAAGACAGAATCTAAACAACAGGTCATCTCTTGTTACTGTGAAGTAAAAAATTAGGAACGAGAAGGAGGGTGAAGCTTTACCTTCACAACTGCTTTGACCCTTTTTGAAATGTGATAGATGTCTCAAACTGTTTAGATTTGTTGAGGCTCAATAGTTTGTGAAGCTATACTTTGACTTTGATTTATTTAACTATTCTATTTTAGTGTCCCTGCCCCAGAGAATTAACTTGCAAACACTGTTCCTGTTTTGAGTTGTAATTATTTCCAGACTGTTTAACATTTTTGTTGCATCTGTGATGCACCTGCAATTTGCTTTCTTTAGAGTTTTGTCAGTTGGTTTATACAGCTTACAACTCAACACAATGTTGTCAGGCCTGATTTGTTTACAGTAGGTGACACACACACACTGTTAACAGGTATTTGGCAGTCCTCCCAACACCTTTTAACAACACTTATTTCTGTGAATAAGTGAGGATGCACATACCACAGTGGATACTCTTTGACACATAACCACCAGCGTTAGTGTCAGCCCCTCAGAATGGAGGAACAAAGGTTTCTATCTAAGTGCACCACTTTGCACTGACTGCAGTTTTACATAAGACATGTTCTTTTTGGGAAAAGGTTGGGGGCTGTAAATGTAAAGATGCATCAAGAAACAAAAACTAACTGACTGATGTCTGATGGAATCCATCAAGATCATAAACATGTTCTGTAGCAAATAGCTACCTGAAGTGATAGTACATGTGACAAAAGTGTAAGGTTAAAGCGGTACTGAAAGAAAGAAAGAATGCTTTTTGATAAAATACCTCCTGGAAATTATGGGTCATTGAATAATAATGATACAGATGACAGTGTAGCATATCTGAAGGTGTATTTTCTCTTTACTGTAACATGGCTTGGCACGGCATTGGATTACCTAAAAGTCTTTTCTGGCATGGTCATTTCCGTTATTTCATCAACCTCTCTTTGTTGTGTGTTGACAAGGAACACAAAAGTGCTCGCTGTCCCAACACCAGACACGCATCCTTTTTATTAAAGGGTGTAGAGAGGAAGGTGGGGGGGAGGAGGGGTGGGTGGTGTGGTGAAAAGGGAGTGGAGTTAGGAAGGTAAGATATAAACATATGAATCATCAATAGTCCCGATTGCCCTGCTAAATTCTCCCTCTCATTGTGTTGTGGTGGGAGTCAGGCCAGCCATCCCAACGCTAGAACAATGGAGGAGAGGGTAGCAGTGGACCAGCTACAGTATGAGTCATCCTCACATACGCACATACATACACACACACACACACACATTGTAAATACACATGTGAACATCTCATATACAGCACAAACAGGAACATTAGAAGAGGTGTATTTAAGAAGACTGTGTTTACAGTTTTTACGAAGAAAGCATGGCATCCTTTTTTTATTCTAAAGATTAAAGTGACTTGAACAATTTGTTATCCTTTTAAAAGTTGGAAAATGTACCTAGCTGTGTTTCTGACAAGGGCAGTTTAATTTCTTGCTTAATGCAGAATTGTTTTGTGTATTGTGTATTCTGTTTTCAGTCAGATGTTTTTACTAAGCTGTATTTTTTCTATTTCTGCTTCAGTCAAATAAATCGTATGTTTCCCAGAATGCCTTATGACAAGTGAGCCCTTACAATTTAGTTTTCTTCTCATTTTGTAAATCGAGAAAACTCTCTAAACACAGCATCCATTTGGCTGCATACAATCTGCTTTACTGAAGCTAATAACAACAGAAAAACTGCTATCTGGGACATTTAATAACTTCTAACAGCACAATTCATGCAAGAGATCTAGACCAACCATTATCAGCAGCTGCCTTTTAAAGCATTTTGAGTGAATTTGTCCTTTAACACAAGAGTTGCCTAGTTGCCGGTTGGCACCAGAGTGGGTGGGTTCATGGCAGGACAGGAGAGGATGGGGAGGGGAGGGGAGGGAGGTGTGGCAGAGTACCAGCCCTGTGCTAGCAAATGTCACTGAGGGACAAACGCATGTGTTTCCCGTCTTAGAACACACTCAAATACTCTTATATACTCATTCACTCATATTCTGGATTAAGCACAGATAATGTACTTTCATATGCAGTATACAAACTCTGAAACATGTCCAAATACCCTAATAACTGATAAATATGTATCTGTACACGATCAATTAAGATGAAGTTGAACCCATACATACACTATTCCTATAAAACATTTCCTTCAACACATACTCATCAAATCAGAACAGAACAGAAACAACCATCTGCAAAATGTAAATTATTCAAAAATGAGGTTTAGAATTATCCCAAAGACATCGGCATATTTTTAAATAAAAGCAAACACTTTTGCGTTCTTTTTTTGGGGAAATACATACCAGTAAAAAGTGGCCCAGACTCATTAAACAACAATCTAATCTTTCAAAAAAATCAATCCATACATTAACAACAACTGACCTAAATCTGCATCTGTAACCGCAGTAATATGTTGGAAAACACATACTAAAACTCATATTAAGTGCTAAATAGATTTGAATAAATGAATAGGCTTATGTGCAAGTGCAAACATTGACAGACACAAACTTTGATTCATCGATGTACACACACACACACACACACACACACACACACACACACACACACACACACACACACACACACACACCTGTCTTCAGCTTGCTCAAAATTTTAATAAAATAACCACAAGTGATCTCAACCCTGCCAAAACCTTCCATCATCACGCCACTTGGTCTCTGATTTCAAAACCATTGCACCAGACCTGACCTTTAATTGTTGATGTGTTAAACCAATCAAAAGGGTTGGTTGGCGGTATATGCCCGCCCCAACTTCTCGGATCCAAGGTGTTAGAAATAAACGTCCCTCACGTCATGCCTCATTCCCAGAAAGAGGGGGGGAAAGAGAGCAAATGGGGAGAGCTCTTTAGAAGGTACTCCTAATGGCTAAATATTTATGAGTCCCGTGACTGAGGCCAACTTATGGAAACTAAATCTTTAAACACTTTTTTTGGCAGACGCCTCACACACACCCTCCCAGCTTGGCTCTATTACCAGGGAAATTCTTTTGTTCTTACGGAGCTAATAATAGTGAGAGGGGCTGTGCGTTATGTTAGAGCGGTGTCTGTGTCTTCATGTGGGTATGTGTGAGTGTGTGTATGTGTGTGTGTGTCTGTGTGTGTGTTAGATGAAAGTGTATTTATAGCTTCCTACAGCGCCACACTACTCCTGTGACAAACTTTTAATTCTACACTGCTTCCTATCTCTCTGGCCCCAGGCTCGACCTCACATCTAATAGTCAGATCTATATTACATTTTTTTTCAATTGCTAAATGACAGTCGTCACAACTGAAGCCACATGTGCAAAACTATAACTACAGTCTGCATTGCCAACGGTCACCTGAACTAAACGGCTCACATCACCTGCAAAACTCATTCCAAGCAGCACAACTCTTAACACACATCTCAAAACCGGCTCAGTGCAGCCAAACGCTATGAACAGTCCTCACTGAGATAACACACACTGTCACTCAGAACACACTGAGAGTAAAAACACTAGCGTCAAACACCAATACAGAAAATACATACTTTTAATCTTTACAGTTTGAATAATTTAAGTGACTTCACACTAATCAATAGTTTATTTTAAAAAAAAAGGTTGAAATTCTTTCACATGAACATTTTTATTTTATAACATACCAGTTTTTTTATGTAACCAAGAAGGAATGAAAATCAACAGTTTGCAGATGTATCATTTTATTTTGTCTAGTAATTTATGTAATGACTGGAAAAAAAGTTTAAAACTAAAGGTACCTAATAACAAAGAACATTGGATGTCCTGGCTTGCTATGCACCTGCATCATCTATACAAATTAATGTTGTGTTTCCATTTCTTCCACCTCCAATACTTTCTGAAAAACAGTAAGTCTACAGTTTTACTATAGTAAAGGAAGTGTTTTTCATGTTTTTTTATAGCTGTGTATGTATCCTCAGACATTTACCTGGATATATTGGTATCTTTGCTCTTTTACCTGTTTACTGTTTATCTTGAACAGTACAGTGTATAATTGATTCATCCTTACTGTATTCAGTGTTTCTTTATTTCCAAAATAAGTCTTTCCCTATATACTGCAGTACAGAAATACTTTTTTATATTTATATTTATATATGCATATACATGTATATACAGTATGTGTTCACTAACAAGTCTTTCATCTGAAATTGCAATCAGCAGTGTTTGATAGGCACCAGACTGAAATCTATTCTGTTTAGAATGTACATTTGAACAAAGTTCTGTAAATCCACAGTGTTGTGCAGGTTGTGGTTAAAGTCATAGGATAAGTGTGTAGAGTTTTGAAAACTGTGTTCAAGCAATGAAAAACGAAGCAGAGTTTGGTTCACATGTAGCTCCAGTTGGGCCCACTGTTGTTAAGCAATCGAAAAAAACATGTAACATCAAATGTCGAAGGTGAGGTGGATTCAAAATCATATGTTTAATTTAAAAAGCCATCAGAAGGTAAGGTAAAACAATGGACACACTATTTGTAGTAGGTAGTTTTATCCCTACAACAATACAGTAAGACAAGAGTATACATGTTTAGCGTCTACGGAAATGAATCCCCTAACAATGTTTGTCATGCTTGAGCAGTACATATACACACACACACACACACACACACACACACACACAAATGTGTTCAATATCAGCTTGGCTACGGTTTGCTTATTCTCCTCATCACTAACACTAAGCCGTGCTCAGCAGTCCTCCCAGTAGTTAGTAATGAGAAACAAGCAAGAAAGGAGGATTGTGGGTTGTGTGGGAAAAACTGTCAGAGACACAGCTAGAACATTATTTTCAATCCCCCTTGTGCTTTAGATGGCTCTTTTAAAACCACTGCAAGGGGGGTTCAGTTCAATTATCTTTGTCACTTAAGTGAAATACGCCTTCACCTCCCCTAAACCAATGAGGCCCGTGCAATAGGAGCAGGAGAGGATTGTTGGGGCATTGAGATCAGATCATTTCCTACCTTTGTAACAGGCATCTAGTTCAATTAGCCTACTATTAAGCTCAAGTAATATGGGTAGCCATTAGGCAAACATAATGACATTTCATTCAGCAGCAAATCAGGGAGTGACAAACACAAGTGGGTGAGATAATTGAATTAGGATGAGGGTGTGAGAAATAGGGCAAACCACACACAATTATTAGCTGTGGCCACACCTCAAAACAAGCCTGTGTATGTGTGTTTATGTGTGTGTGTGTGTGTGTGTGTGTGTGTGTGTGTGTGTGTGTGTGTGTGTGTGTGTGTGTGTGTGTGTGTGTGTGTGTATGTTTGTGTGTACGAGTGAAGTACTGTGCAACCTAGTTGAATGCAAATTCAGATCTCGAAAATGTCAATAGCGGGGACACGGTGCATGCTAAATGTCAACATGTGTTTTTCAAGGACTCTTGTCTGTGTTGTAATTGGCTCTGTTTTAATATTACATTTATTTCATTTGTTATTTTCCCCTTTGAAAATAATATCAAATATTTGGAGGGAATTTTGCAACAGGCCCGGGCCCATGAATATGCAGCTGTGCCTTTGGCGATTCGGTGTGAAACAAATCAGACAAAGGAGTCAGACAACGGAAAGAAAAACAGGTGAGGCACAGACTAATCATACGCCTTTGGTTTCCCTCTGAACATTAACCTTCATTCAAAGCAAATAAAGCTGCGAGCGCACAAACACACACCAGAAACTCTCCCTTGTGCTCTGTGATGAATAAGTGGGAATTAGCTAATTTTTAGAGTGAGGCGTTGGTGGACGGTTACTATTGGTCAGTTGGGATTGACAGTGCTAAACATTCACAGAGGACGCAATGTTTGCCAGGCTAAAATGTTGTTTTAATATTTGTGGTACTGACCATTATGGTTATAGGATGTGCAATGCTTGATAGGGTACTGATGCAATATATATATATATATATATATATATATATATATATATATATATATATATATGCTATGTTATATTTGATATGGTATTACGCAATTGGGCAATGTGCAATACAGACGTTATTTACCACAGGGTGAGTTAACGGGAAATGTGCAATCAAATCAAAAAAAAAATATCAAAATTAAGTGCAATACTCCTGGAGGAGGATGTGTTGTGGGTTCTATTCTGTTCTTCTGTGATTGTGAGGAAAGGTAGGTGGGTATTGTGTGAGGTTTATTTTTCCAACATGGTCCCTGATGTAAGAGAACAGGACATACAACATGCAAACACATACAGTCCTTCTAAGGTTAAAACAATAAAAAATAAAAAACTACACCATCAAAAACCAAATAAAACACCATGAACTACAAAACAATAAATTACCCTGTCCCCAGTCTAGATTTTAGTTTCCCCTAATTTTCTATTTTATTCCATAAGTAGGCCCTAACTGTATATCTTAAACTGAAATTAAAAGGGAAAGGCAATAGACAAATTGTTGCCATTGTGACTCTATCCACTGTGTGATATGGTCAGCTCTCTGAATAAAAAAAATAAAAAATTATAATGGCCAATATCTCTTATCATCACACCGTGTGTGCCCACTTAGATCTGAGGAATATTTCAAGGGGAGATGGGCGGTATCCAGTTCACATAAAACCCTCAGACTAGGACCCTGTTAGCATAAAAAGTGCCTGAAGCTCATAGTCAAAGTTTTTGCAACCCATAGCCAAAATGTGTCACACATGGTAAATGTGGCTGGCTGCTGAATTTTGATCAGGCAATGGGACAGACAGCGGTGGCAGCTACGAGCAGTCTGCCCTCCCCCCCACCCACAGCCCTGTGTACTCCGTATTAGTGTTGAGCTAGTGCATAAAAGAGGAAGATTAAAGGCCTGTTGAAGATAAAGGATTACGCAGATGATGTTCATGAACTGTGTAAAGTACTGTCAATTATGGATGACAACGTGGTGAAAGATTTACCACTGAAACAAAATGCAGCATCATTTATTAAAGGCCTTCAGAGTAACTGCAAATAGAATTAAAGCTGAATTATCAGTATGCTATCGTAACTGAAAGGAATCATGGCCAAAACCAGGAAAATAAGGTTGTAGAAAAATGAACACATTGTCCTCACATTCAAACCAAACCCCCCTCATCACGTGGATCATGCACACTTACCTTGAGTTCACGGAAGAAGATGCTGCTGCGTGCCCACTCCACGATGGAGAAGAGTGTCTGGTCGGCCATCTTGCACATGAGGCCGAAGGTGTTGAGCTTCTCGTGTTTGCCTCTGCTGGCCTGCTCCTGCTGCAGGTAGGCCATGATCTTGGCCTGGACCTGTGGCTCATCTGGCTCACACTTGAGCAGCTCTACGATCAAGTGAGGGAAGCTAGGCGGCGAGCCTGTTTGGTAGGCATCGACATAGGCGTAGCCCATGATGGACTCCGGCGAGCTGGTGTATGGGTCTGGGTACTCTGACTTGATAGTGCGCGTGCCCTGGAAGTGTCCGTAGGCCGCCTGGTAGCCCTGCAGGCTTCCGGCGTGTGGTGGCATTGCCATGCTGACTGGCGAAGTGACAAATGGGCTGCGGTCATAGTCTGTGGGGGGCAGGGCGGTGGCATGATGATGGTGGTGGTGGTGGTGGTGACCGGTGTGGTGGCCAGGGTGGTGGCTCAGTGGAAGGCCCTTGGATGCGGCTGAGTGGATGTTCTGGATGGCTGAGGAGATGGTGAGGTCGGTGGGCACGGCTTGCATGACCTGAGTCATGGTCCTCAATCTTTAGGCCGTTGGCTCGGATCAGCGCCTTCTTTTGCTGCTTGAGGGCCCGGTCACGTTTGTACATCGGGCCAAACTTGTTGCGACCACCACGCATGCGGTCCGCCCGCACAGCTGACAGATGGAAAGAGAGATGAAACAGGAGACAAGAAGGAAGAGGACGATATTAATACTAAGTTAGTGTTTCATCCAGAATGAGAAGTCCACCATGTATAAAATGTATTTTCATAACCTGAAAAAATGTACCTTTACACACTAAACCTCCTATTGTAGCATTTGTCCATGTTTGTATATAGATATAAGAATGGCATTATGGAAGTCAACTCCTCATTTGTAACTTGTATGTAGGGCAAAGGTTTTTCTGTGGTGATTACACTTGACATTTACCTGTTTACTCCTAAGCCCCACAGATAGACAGATAGGGTTGTTACTCATTGACCAGAGACACAAACTTCTATGAACCGCTCTGATCATTTTACAGCTGGTTATCTCTCACTACCACTCAGCAAATGCACACCTCAAAAGCTATACATTGGTATAGACTGAAAGAAAGTTCTCCTTTTAAATATATATGTTTTAAAATGTTATCTGATTATGCAATATCTAAAGCTTCAAAATGTCACTGTCTTTTACGAAAACCCGAAAGCCCGAAAAGGCTGACAATAAGCAAATTGATTTTTTTTTTTCTCTGATGAACCAAACATACCCATGATGCCCCCCCTGCTTCCCCCCTCAGTGCAGGATCCTGTGGTGAGGATCACAACGAGTCTGTGCCGTGGGTATTTCTAATGAACGAGCCGGGCATACAGTGGACTACTACCAGGGCCATGTGTGATCTGGCCGACTGCTGCCATGGGGAAGCTGCTCTGCTGTCTCCCAGTCGGGGGGCGCTGGTGTTAATTATTCATACTTAATTACCTCTTACTCTGACGAGGCTCACTGAGCCCAGCGTGCAACGAGCTAACGGGTGTCTGGGAGACTATGCAACAGAAAAAGACTTACTAATACTAATACCGTAGACTTATTTTCATTGTATTCCATAAAATAAACCCACACATTTAACTGTGTATGCAAATACATGCACATACATTTGCCCTGATACTACAAAGTGAATAGTCAGATAACATGATGAGTAAGCTCATGATGTTGACGGATGAATGAAAGAACAGAAGAAGAAAATTGAAGAGTGGGTGTGGAGGGGGCGGGGTGGGGGTGAGGAGTTTGGGGGTGAGGAGAGGCACACACACATGCAGACGCACACCCACACACACACACACACACACACACACACTCTGAGCTGCCTTGGGAGTGATTTTAATGACCTCCGTCACAAAAGTGTCTGTCACTGATCTGAGCGAGAGGAGCCGAGAGGGGAGAGACACACTCACACACACACGAACACACTCACACCCGCATGCTGACTCCTTCTCGTACATTCTAATAGAAAACACACACACACACACACACACACACACACAAACACACACTAACATGGAAAGCATGGTCCAGATCACACAGAAAGATGGTAGCAGGCCAGACAGCTCAAATGGTATGCAATTTATACACAGTGAAATTACACACACACACACACACACACACAAGACAATTTCCCAACATGCTTGAGGTCAACTCCAGTGCCCACTCAACCAGGCTCAGGGATTATAAAGACCGTTAAAAAATTGATCACACATCAAAAGAAAAAAAGGAGGAATCAGGAGCCGTCAAATGTATCCATTATACATTATTGTAGGGCAACTTTAACTATTAATGATTTCTCCACAACAGCGTAATTAATGAGCTGGGAAACTAATAGTTGGCTCTATTGGGAAAACAAAATTAGCCCCTGACTGCCTTCTTGCCTGTCTCGGACCCAGGGATCCACATCACACCATGCATATTAGGATTGGGGGTTGTAGGTCTCACCACACACACACACACACACACACACACACACACACACACACACACACAGATTCTTTGTCTCTAATTAAAGGTGATTTGCATGCATGTAACACAGATTAATATGGAAGGGGGAGGGGAAGAGGAGAGCAGAACAGTGTACGGGTGTGTGTTGGCGGAGAAGATGAATGTGTGTGTTTGACTGAAGTGGAGAGATGTTAATGGGTTTGATTGTGGCAGCATTGAGATTATGATGACAAAGTTATCATAAGACCATGCAACTTTAGAAGGTTACGAGGATGAAAAAGTTGTAAGTTACTAATTTGTAAATGTTTCCATGCAGAAACACACACAAAAAAACACAGCAGTAATTGAATTTCCCTTTCATAAAAGCTTGTCTGTTCCAAACTTAAACTCACTGGTAGGTTTCTGTGGTGCCAAGAAAGGGATACATTTGATGTTTGTTTGGCATTAACAGCGACAGCCGCCACTGTTGAACAGGCAAACAAGAAAGACAGCTACATACAGAAATGAATCAAACTTCAGTGTTTGCAGCTATGAGCACTTAGCTTAGCGCAAAGGTAGAGGCCAAAAAGAAAAATAAACTGGGGGGAAATGTATACGGTGAACTTAAAAAATGTATATAATAAAATTTAAATATGAACAGCAAGTATCCCAAAGAAGAAAAGTTTGAATACATAAGAAGAAACTTTTATTAGTGTAAAAAGGATCTGGTTTGGGGGATATTGTGAGTTAGCAGTGAGGCTTTGGGCCTAAAGCCAGGCTAAAAGGCTGACACTGTCTTAACTCTGAATTCCCCTGACTACTTACCATCTGAGAGCACGTCCACACAAAAACACACTCAGGCACACCCACACACATCCAAAAATTCAGAAACGGACCCAACCAAAATCCTATTCCTCTTTCCCTAAAGTATCCGTACACCGTGTACACAGTGTTTCAAACATAAACAAACACAAACAACCACACACACACTATCCTTCACACACTCAATTTCTTTACACACATATCCCTTTAGACACTGAATCACACACACACAACAGCCCTTAGTGCTTAAATCCTCTGATTTATGGTTGTTTAATATACAGGAATATTAAGCACGCGTAGGTGAGGATCCCTGTCGGCCGCCAGCATATTAATGGGTCCCGTGGAGCCTTGCTGACACCCTGTTTGTCATGTCGGGGCCCCGGCCCCTGCTCCGCATGCGCCCTATCCCATGCACACACATGAATACCTATGATACCTATGCATAAGTAATGGGACAGCTCCCTGGCTTCCACCGCAAGTACTGCGAGGCTGATGGAAGACAAATCAGAGTGAGAAAGATGGAGACAGGGAGGAAATAAAAAGTGGAGGGAGAGGGAGAGAGATACAGTGAGGAATATACAAACACTCAGAAGGTGTCGCTTATTTGTGCTGAATGGCTCAATAGAGGTTTTGCATTTGTAGTAATTGATGAATTTAGATTTGATGATGGATTAAGTGCATGGAAAAAAATGGTTAAAAATAAAAATTGTCTGGGAGTCTGTTGAGTGATGTTGTAAGTGAGAGTGAAAAGTTTAAATCAGTATATCGTCATGTCTGGTTTAAACAAGACAATGCTGGCTTGTCAGCTTTGAATCGAGCTGAAAATACTACCTAGCATTCAGTATCTAAAAACTGTAAAGAAAAATAATCAGCATTTTATCATGGGAGGACAAAAGCTGAATGCTTTTTTGTTAAAATGTTGTAATACTTACCATTTCTAATGTGGTGTCTGTCAACTTACATTTTCAATGGTTATTGAGAAAAAAAACTGCTTCTTCTGCTTTATTAAATAGCGCACAGTAGAAACAGAGTGTATTCAAACCCACAGTATCACTAATACCAGTGTTACGCTCTGTCCTTAAGATGATACACAAGTGAAGGAAACAGTGAAGTAAAGCGTGTGATGCAAGACAACTTCTAGCGAGCATAAAAAGAAAATCATGCCAGTGGGAGCTGTTCAGATACGGCACGCTTCATCAGCTTTAGTGAAATACGTGCTAATGGGTCAAACATAGTGGGATGTGGCTTTTTTTCCCTCAATGAGTCAACATCAAGAGCTGAGGCACTACAGGGCATACCAAGAAGTACTAACTAAGATTTTTACAACACGGTAGCATTGTGTGTGTTTGGTTAAATGAGTGTGTGGCTGCCAGGCTCCATCATCATTGTGTGTTTGTTTTTTTTATTTCAATACTGTTTGACACAATGACCCGCATTTCCCTGACAGTGACTACAACAGATACATTAACAGATTAAACAAGCTTTTTATAGACAAATATTAAAATTAATTTATAAAATATATAAATATATTAAACTTTTTATAATTTCATGATAAACAGTTTGATGTTAGCAACTGATGGCATGTGGTTAGAGTGATTTTAGGTTAAAGATCACACTCATATCCAGATTCACTTGAGTGTTAATTTAGTTGTTGCATCAACTCTCACAGTTCATATGAGATTTTTGAAAATCTCACATCATATCTTGGTTGGTACACACTGGGTCATAGCTATGTCATTTATCCAGTGGCAGAAGAACACACAGAGGAAAATATGATTCGCCTCTGCAGTGTTTTTTCTTCATTGTGCAAAGCCAGGCGTCAGGCTTAACTATTTTTGTTATCAGCTCAAGATAATACGAATGGTGTATGGTGTTGGGATGGGGTGATAGGCATGTCACGTTTACTGTACAATCTATCACTCTGACATGCGCCCGTCTGCCATTTCACGTTGTTACGCTACCTTCGCTCAACTTTGAAACATTAACACACGCTAACTTAGACTTCTTTACCTTTACCACCCTCACACCAAAGCGTCCTGTCAACAAACAGGAAGGACATTGAGCAACAACAGAAAGGCAAAAGTAAACAGAAAAATTTGAGTCAACTTTCAAGTTTTCCTCAAATCTTTGTACACATCTTGGTTTCCACTCGATATCCTGAATTCACATGTTGCTGCAAGCTGCTGTGTAATGGAATGAAAAGACTGCTCATGACCCCCGACGCTCCTTTCCTCTTTCACAGTTATTGTACACACATTTCTTTTTAGATCAAATGACAGCTTCTCCCTCTTGCCTGTGGCCCTCTGAACACCTTTTTGGGCTTCTCATGAATATATGTATGTGTTTACCAGGGAGAGCTGTATGTTTGTGTGAAGCGCGTGTGTGTGTGTGTGTGTGTGTGCTCAGGGGTGTCAGCCTTTCTGTAAGGGACGTCTTTACTGGTTGTGGCAGGAGTCGCCCACTGGAGCTTCTGGCCCCTGACAGAGTGCTGCAGAGCCCGTCTTGCCCCGAGCTGAAAGCTACCGCCAGCAAAACAAATCAAACGCTTCCCCCTCCCCACCCGTGTCAGCTGGAAAATGACAGGCCAGGACATTCTGCCCAGCGGCCATTCACAATTAACAGCAATTAATTACACCCCACATGGCAGCTAAAAGGAGAAGAAGCCTTTTAGTTAGTCTTTGCTCCACTTTTACCCTCCCAGGGTCTAATTTCTTTAACACATTAACTTTTCTAAATTGTATGTGATCATTTCAAGAGCCTACGGATTTTTAAAATTTGTTTTAAATTACAAATGTATGAAGAATTTTCTTTCAATATTAGACTGAAACTGTATAAATAACAACACAACGTACCACAATTTTCAGTACTTTTTAGAGGACAGTATTGTAACTTAACCTCTCTGTTAACAAAATAATAACTACGAACTTTAGCTTTTAAATCCCCTATTTTACAAGTATTGAAAGGTGACCTTCAGGTCGCTTTATTCACTCCAAAATTAGCGATTTCAGAATAAAACTTGTCAACTCGTGTATGGAAAAATAGTTGATTTTAAATATTATCTTTGACCATTGGAAGAATGTTTCTTGCCCTGCCGTCCTGTCACTTCTGGATAGCCATGTTTGAACAAGCTTCTGAGCCACGTTCAAATTAAACAAAGAGGCCTCGAAACAGCTGGCCAAAAGTATCATCATTACCATTCTCGCCCTGCTGCCAAGTTTAATATTTTATCTATTACTCTGTCTGGCAAGCTTAAGTGCACAGCAGCTACAAGATACCCCTTAACTCCCCCTGACCCCATCTTAATACTAATAAAAAAATGCTGTATTTTAACGCTTTGGTGGTAATGAAAGGGTTCACTTCACAAAATTCTAGGTATTCATTTGCAAGAACAGATATTACTGTTCATTGTTAAATCTTTAAATAAATACAATATTCTCCTTTCATACAGGCAATTATTATGTCAAAGTAGGTATCAACCTTTTCTAAATGGTGGATAATGTATGCCAGTTTGGAAGGAAACTATTCACATGCAAATTGATCATGAAAGAGTATTTTCACTCTGAGTTTCCAAAAAAGTGAATGTGCTATGATTAACTGTGTTCAACTTTATAAAACTTCTCTGTGGATGTCCAGAAGCAGTCAACCTCCAATTGTAGCTGCTTCATGTTGTAATATTTCCCTCCCCAACTTTCAGTAAGAGTAATTGCAAACAGGCATCATATCTCGAAAAAAATATACCGTATAATACAGCACACAGAAAGCAATAACTGGATCTGTTTTTCCACTGCTGCATATGTGTACTGTAAACTCTGGATCATATTTTAGTGAGTGGTGTTTGCTATGAAACCCCAGAATAGACTAAATCTGTGGTAAACTATTCATGAACAGAAGAAAACAGTATGTATGTACTGTATGTATGTGCTCTATAAAAAAAGATAAATATTCTCCCAGATTATTTTAAAAGACTTCTGGTGAAAGCCAGCCTGGATTTGCATTAGGTGGCCTAGAAGCCGTCTTGTTACTGGTAGTGGTGGAATGTAACTCAAGTACTGTACTTAAGTACATATTTGAAGTACTTTACTTGAGAATTTCTTATTCTATTTTATCCTTCAACTCTACAGTACTACAGTTCAGAGAAAGTATTATTATTATGATACTTAATACTCCACTACATTTTTTGACAGCTTTAGTTACTGCAGTTTACTACTGTAACTGTACTATATACAACCGTTAAAGTTAGTTCCACATTGACCACCTATAACAGTAAAATGATACTTGCAATGCATTAGTGATAATAATCTAATAATATAAATATAATAAATAATCACTCAGATGTTTCTGCATTATTAATACTTTTGTTTTTGATACTTTAAGTGCATTTGACTAATAATATGTACTTTTACTTATGTCATTTTGATACTTTTACTTAAGCAAAGGAAATGAGTACTGCACTGATTATTGCTCAGCATGTTCAGTACTAATAACAGCCATCTGTTCTGTCTGGGAGCCTTTGAGCAAGAAATTGTCTGTTATACATGTAATCACTTGGATATGAAAGACCTTTCTCCTTTATGCAACAACTGTCTCCTATTTATCTATTTTGAAGAATCCCAAAAAGGTTGACAGCTACACATTATCTACCAGTCATTGTTGCACTTTGAAACACTGTTGAAGATCTCTCATCTCATCGTGACCTCACGTTTAAACTGGAAACACATTGAATTGCAAAAGCAAAATCTTGTGATTTAAAGTAACTGAGCCATGAGCCAAACACCTGAACTGTCAAAATGTAAACATGTTGCCGTACCTTCTAGCTTCATGCCGACGGTGAGGCACTTTTGGAAGCGGCAGTACGGGCAGCGCTTCCTCTGGGTCTTGTCAATCTGGCAGCTCTGGTTCTCTATACATGTGTAGCGCTTGTTGTTCTGGACGGTGCGCTTGAAGAAGCCCTGCGGAGAGAACCAATTAAGACGTCAACCCGCTTGACCCCTGCAATGCGATGGTAATTGGCCCATTCACACTCCTAGACAGATGGAGAGGGACAGGCTTAATGGATACACACACACACACACACACACACACACACACACACACACACATAGGGTGAAGTTTAGAAAGCTGCACTCCAATTGATGCTGTGATGCAATATAAAGCAGGGCATGAATACATACTCGTTACAAATTAAACACATTTCAGTCTTTCTGAAAAAACATTTGATATAATGTTACAAACTAAGTATTTATAAAACTTTTTGATAATGTCACACAAGGAAATTATTTATACATTTGCATTTACATACCTTAATTTTAATCAGCCTATAACAAATGAGCAAAACATAAATTCTCTACATACTTGCCTCACTGTCTGTGTTGTCCCTGCATTGTAAACTAATTTATAAAGGGTATGAAATCTAGTTAATGTCCTGTCAAAATGACATTGCTATTCTCAATATTATTAATATCTCAATATATTCAGGTAAAGACTCTAGAATTTACAGGGAACGCATCTTTTCAACTCTCCACTTAATTATTGAAAAATATGAGCACAGGAGTCCAAAAAATCCAATAAATTATATCCATAATTCACAGTTCCGGGATTACAGAGATTCATACCTGCAACGTGGAATTAATTATAGGCAGCAGCAGTGAAAATCAAACGAAGGGAAGATGGTATTAACGTATTCTAGATCCATAACCTAGGAGGAGAATCCTTAAACCTGGTCTTTAAAAAAAATAAAAATAAAAAAGAACATGCTGCTGTCAATATCTCACCAAACACAAATTTAATTGACAATCTGCATTGCCTGATCCATCCCCAAAAAAGAAAAAAATCCACTGCACTCTTTTTGGATTATCGACTTCTCCGTGCTAAAAAATCCATGCTTGAGAGAGAACTTTCTCTCCAATTTTCCATTTAGTGCACAGCATGCGCTATAAATATCTGAACCAAACTGGATTCTAACATGCTTTAAAAACCAGACTACATCACTTCTGGAGATTTAGCAGACAACATCACTAAAAAGCTTTAATTTGACCGGCAGTTCAAACCAAGAAAAGACACTTGTCAAGGCTCATTTTTATTCATAAAGGGATTGCTGCAAGCTACTTTTGATTTCTGTTGCCATTAAAAATGGCAAAGTTTCTCATTAACCCAAAATGGCGTCACAAATCAACATAAAATCTGAAATCATTACAATTACTTGATATGCTGTAAAGTAGACACAAGCTATTCATAAAACGAGTGTCCAATTTTACTGTGATAAATTATCTGAGCAATTGGGTATTCCTGACCTTGGAATTCCATCCTGAAAAACGGCACTCTCTCGTCACAAAAACACCAACCAGGAAACTACTTTTACTTCATGTCAATATTGGCCAGTAAGTCCAATTAGAAGCAGAAAAAAAAAAGAAATTCACATCACCACTTTATCTCCTCAGATCCCTGTCTACCATACACTTTACTTGATATGTGCTCTGTCTAACTTTAAAATAAAAACAAAATCTCTTGCTTTGCTTGTATTTTATTTCCTTAAACTTCTGCAGATCCTAAATATATTTTTATATGTCCATTATGCACTAAGGCTCTGACCCTTGACCTTCTTACTAGTTGATTGTAATGTCAGTATTTTAGGATTATTCTGCCATTGCTCTCTTAGCAAAGTCTCGGTCTCCCAAAATGAAGCATGCTGGGATTGAGCCTGTTTGTGTACAACGAGGACAATGAAGCCTGTTTCAGCTTGTTGTTGTTATTCCAGCAGTTATGATGTGGTACCATGTTTACTTTATGTAGGCTAGAGTGTTGTATGAACTAACACACTATGTGTGCAGTGTGATCTGGTAGGATTATGGGGAGGTTAAAGAATCCTTCTCTCTTTTTTTCTATGTGCGTGTGTGTTCCTCAGCCCAAAACTGGCGACCCAACCAAACCTTCCAAAAAATATGACCCTGATAACAAACGTGTGTTATTCACAACTGTGTTTTTTAGGGATTTAAGGGTATAGGCAGGGGTGGGGTGAGAGGGTGCAAGGACTCACTGGAAATTATGAAGTATTTTCTAAATCAGATACCACAAAGTTGTGAATCTTCCTCAGATAGCGCACAAAAAAAACTGAAACAGAGGTACTTTGATGTTTATAGAAAACTAAAAATAACATCTAAGTGCTGGTTCTTCCAGTTTGCACGCAGCTGTGGCCAGGGAGGAACCTCTATTACACTGGAGATGGATTGCACTGCCTGGTTGATAGTGAATATTTAATAGCAATATGAGTCTGTAACATGTCAACACACTGATGTATGTCTCCAGCTCTGACAATCATACTTTAACTGGATAGATTGCCTGCATTTTAGAGATAATCAATGATAAGCTTCAGGTAATTATCAATCATGTTTCAACAAGGATATATAGCACTTTATAAAAGACTTCATCTACATCCTGCATGCACACACACACGCACACAAACACGCAACCACACACACACACACACACACACACACACACACACACACACACACACACACACACACACACACACACATGCACGCCCGCACGCATGCACGCCCACACACACACACACACACACACACACACACACACACACACACACACACACACACACACACACACACTTTTCAATTGAACTGGGAAATGGGTTTGTGGACTGGCTCTTCAACACGAGCCTGTGCTGAGGCTGGAAAGCAGCAGAGATGCCACTGACGTCTCCCTTCAAGCAAGTGTTCGGCATCTCAAGGTCATAATATGGGATCAAATCTATAACATCTGCTGTGAATAATGACCACATAGGCAAGAAATGTGAGCTGCGGCATCAATACCGTGAACGGCAATTTTACACTGAATAGTGTTACCACAGAGACATTTGTCCTAGCTTAATTTTGTGCGGACAGCTTTACTGGGCTAACAAAAAACTTGGGTAAAGTCTATTAGCTCAGTGTTGAGGAAAACTGTGGAAATAGGCAGAAAGGGACAAATAGGTTGTTGATAGAGCTCAAAATAATAGCAGTAACTGTTTGCTTTGTGGTAGCCTCATTATTAAACGGAAACATTTTGCAACCAGACAATGTTGCGGTTCTCTTAATGAACTTGTGATGACTTTTAGACAGCAGAGAACATGCTTGTACAAACAGAGCCGGTATTATTGTGTACTTTGCTTCCTGGGTTACCCACCCCTCTGTGTTTGTGGTGGTGGTTGCTAAATTTACAAAACCCCTTTGCATGCGTTTGAACTGTTTCTTTTCCAAGCCATTCACCGCTTTACAAAATCCTCTGACACTCACAGGAAAAGTTTGTTACATCATTTGTCACAACAATATGTGAACTTCGGCCTCTTTGGTTTTCCTGTAACCTTAATGAAGAGGAACTGACTCTTTACTGAACACTTGCACTAGTTGCAAATCACTCTGGACACAAATGTCGGCTAAGTACCTGTCATGCAAAAATATAAGTGAAAAAAAGAGCTTAATAGAGTAGACTGAAACACAGCACATGTAGAGAAATATAAGACCCAAAGTATTTCTATGGATGGAGTGTATGCATTTTAAAATTGAACAATACAAATATGGCTGTATCTGCAATATTTCAAGAAAAAAATCATACTAAAGTAAACAAAAATGGCAAAGAGCACATTAATAACCAAGTCCAGCTTTATTACTAAATACTGCAAACAATCAAACCGTACTCAGCCACTGTAAACCTGACGCTGACAGGCTTTGATGTACTACAGGAACTTTATAACACCAGTAATTTAGATAACTATATATAATTAAGACCTCACTACCAAATACAATTTCAGACTCTAGGAATATTTTAGATATCAAAGCATAAACGGGAAAGGGCACCATTCGCACACAATATTATTGCAATGGTTTTCCACTGGGGAGTGAAGACTGAGGGCACTAACCTTGCAGCTCTCGCAGGTCAGTAGTCCGTAGTGATACCCTGAAACCTTGTCTCCGCACACGGGACACATCTCGTCCAAGTCTTCGTCATAGGAGTAGTCCATCATTTTTAACTGGGGTGCTGAGGATGAGACACGGACACACAGAGAGGTCTATTTCAGTGCTGAGCAATCTTTTTTTTTTTTCAAAAGCCCACTTTCATCCATCAAGATGCACCACGGGAAACCACGCGACGCAATTGAATGAGATTCTTCTTCTTTTTTTAAGTTCTGTTGGACTTGTAGAGGTTTAATTTGAGGAGGGGAAGACGATGAAGTTGATTTTGGAATGAGTTGAAAGGACGCAACCATTTATTTCTCGTTGTTGCCGCCCTCTCCTCGACATTCGTTGCAGACAGGAGCCAAAAAATAAATTAAAAAAACCGCATGAAAGTGAACCTCATAAATATGCATGCATCTAAGTCGTGAAATCGCTGGGGGAAATGGAGAGATATTAGAGTTAAGGATTGGAGGAGAAAACGTTACCGCCCACAGACAAATTAAGACACACAGAGAAGCCCTTATCTCTGCAGGCGTGGAGAAAAAACATCCAAAACCAACTTGAACTCACATTATTTTTCTCTCTCGAAGAATAACTCGCAGTGCTATAGGGCGATTGTTTATTTTTGTGTGTTTTTGGTGGCACAAAAGCAGAGGCAACATTTGATGTGACTTTCTGCGTGTGCTGGAAAAATAATCCATTTTACAAGTTGTCGATATGATTTGACATGATCATTTTAATATACAACAAATTACTTGTAATTGTAATTTAATATCAATTTAGAAATACGTAGATCCACAACATTGGCATATTTTCCATTTATTTCTTTAAGATTTAAGACTGAATATACTTCGATTCCTATTTGTTGTATTTGTCGTAGCCCCCTTTGCCTTGCGTATTGGACATGCTTGCGTTGATAAGACTGGGAGTGACAGCGCTATAAGCAAACAGCCAGGCTGACATTTACAAGAGTTACACACGCATTTATGGTTGCAATCATACAAAGCAGCCAGGATCAAACAGAAAAACTTCAGTGGATGTGGCTGTAAGTGTGGAAATAGTAGGCTATGTCAACTAGACGCCTTTCAATGCCTTTACATATACTGATCTACTTCAAATCCATTCATCTGCTCACTAAGACCTTTTAATTAGACACGAGTTCTGGTTTGTTAACGCGCTGCCCTGCTGGGATCCGCGCTGCATATTCCAGCTGAAGCAACAAGTTCCACCGAGCCGCCGTTTTCTTCCACAGAAGCTCAAAGCAAACTCAATTTCCGAACTTTCTTCTGCCTTAAAGCGCATAAATGAGAAAATGTGTAGGGCCTGCAATCATGAACTCACGACGCACAACAGCTGCTATATTTGGACACATTTTAATCAAGAACGTTAACATTACCGGGGCACTGGTTGCAGATACGCATACCACAAATAAAGAATATTTCCAGAAATATTCTATCTGGGTTTTAACCAGATATGTTCTCCCTTAAAATTATACATATGTTGCTGCTATAATCGCGTTCGCATTTTAATACTTTTTTTTTACATGTATAATTATGTCTGTATTACAAAATATAAACATATTTTTTTAGATCTAAAGATGTGCATGGCTAAATTGGGTTTAGTTGAACCCTCCTGCATTCCATTCCTTGTTCTGCCTTTTTGCTTTAGAAACAAGCGGAGGTTGTGCACATAAGGTGTGTGCAGGTTACACACGGAGCAGAAACATACCAGTCAGCACAGTCTCTCACCTGCTGGCGCTCACCTCGACGGCCACTGTCTCATGCAATTTCCAAAAAGCTACAGCATTTGTCCAAAGCACTGATGATTCTAAGAGAAAACCTCTCTCAGTCCGAGCTACCTTGTTTTTAGCACTGCGTGAAAATAGATAATGTGCTCTTTAACAAGCCACTCCTTGTCTTGTGAGTGTTATCAACGTCTCATAAACCAAGACTGGGCTAATTGATTGCCCGTTTATACTGCTGTGAAATGACGTGAGGGGAATGAGTTTGTCTAGGCAGAAGAGTCAGTCCCTTTTAAAAAATGTCGCTGCTTTCTGT
This sequence comes from Perca flavescens, assembly GCF_004354835.1. NCBI lineage: Eukaryota > Metazoa > Chordata > Actinopteri > Perciformes > Percidae > Perca > Perca flavescens. The sequence goes on along the minus strand of NC_041339.1, from coordinate 23,220,484 downwards.
GGATTTTGTAGAAGCAGATCAATAAAATATATATATCATATCCTAATGTATGCCGTAGGAAATTTTAATAAATATACCCAATCTGATTTTTCTTCTCAATCAAAGCTTTACTTTTGTTTTTTTTAATCATGGACCTAATTTCGCACTTTCAACTTAATATTTGACATCTGTTTTAAGATGTAAAAAAATTAATCAAAAATGATAAAGTACATACATGAGTATAGCATCATAAAAACGATATTTGGTGCCCCTTTTTAATTAACTTAATCCTAATTTTGAAATAACATTTTTAGGCCAACTTTGTATGAATTACAAAGCAGAAATTTGTTATGAACACGAACACGAAATATAAATTAATTTAGATTAATTTAACAATGTCTATTAAGTTTAAATTAGACCAGGATTAATAGGCTTATTTGACGAATGTTTACTGTCCCGAGGTCAAATTTTGGCAGGGGGCAAATCACTAATTGCCAGCTCTAAAAAGAAAATGTCTTTCTTTTTGATAAATTGGCCAAAACTCTGTCTAAACTACTGTTTGTATTCAGACAAAATCATAAGCCAATTCTGCATATTGCGCTGAGAAGAAGTCAAGTGGTTTATCCTAAAACCACAGAAATAAAAAAAGTTAAATACACAGAACTCTGCTCTGTCTCACCGTTTTTACGCACCAGACGCCCGCACACTTCCAGCATAAGTGACAGCTGCTCGGTATAATCATTGCTTGATCACGCGCCACACCATAGACAAATGTGTCCAGGTTTGAGCTGCATTCATGTTTTCTAATTATTATATCAGAGAAAATATTTAGAGAAAATAACAGAAACCTATCCACAAACCATACTAATAGAAATTCCAAAAATCTCCAAAAACTATGTGCCTAATAATTAAACACGTCCATCAAGTCTATATTGCCTATATCACCAGTCATTGTCCTACATTGTCCGCAGAAATGTGTTAAACGCGTGTTCAAAACTTTTGGTGTCATTGAGGTACGCACTGAGGACTTCTAGTAAAACTACTTAAGTCGAAGCTTATGAATCTGTCTTGTGGTCGTACGAGAGGAAAATCAATGACAGCTCTTACCTTGCATATTCCTTGGCATGCGCCGATGTTCTCCATACGATCGAGAGAGTCCCAGGGATTCAGTCTCGACTTTGGGCAGCATGTCAGCGCAGCCGGCCTGAGCTGGAGAATCCGCACCGCTCGGCGGGACACCTGGACGTGAGAGGCAGATGTTCCCACAAACAAAGTGTCCCAAATGTCTTTTTACCTCTTTATTTCTTACTTTCTGTCTCTCTCTGTCTTCCAATTATCGGACCATGATGCCTGATCCAAGAGTCAGACTGTCCTCAAACGACCGGGTTGCATCGCTGCTGCATGTCTATTCTGAAATAACTTCACTTGTTTAATTTCTCAAAATTGCATTAGCGCAGAGAACAGCGATAATGACGCAGACAGCAGCCGATTAATTCCTTCGATACTTTAAGGAACAGTTGCGCGCTAAGTTAGGGAATCTGTCTCTTACTCAAACGAGAAAAAAAGCACATAGCTAGCGTCCGGAATAAATGACGATGGTAAGTGTCCCTTTTCCAAAAGTCTTTTTTAGCGCGTCAGCCATTAAAGTGGGACCTTCAGTGTAACTTTCAGCCTTTAGCAGACGAGTACGCGCCACCGGGGCCGCCGGTGTGTCGGTCGGACTGTCTCGAGATGTGGAGACCTCTCCTCCTCCCCCTCCTCCTCCTCCTCCTCGCGGCTTTGTTTACTCCTCTCTCTCCAATCCGGGGCGCATGCGGTCGTCTGACATCATCTTTCCCTGATCCAATCAGAAGAGAAGACCGGGAAACATCGCCTCAAACCCTCTAGTTCCATCTCTCCGAAATCTCAGCTGTTTAATCCCGTTAATGATGGACTTTAAAAGCGGAGCGAGAACAAGGAAATAAAGGGAGGTGATGCAACTGCATGTGAGAGCAGACTCCCCATGAGCGCACGGAGCGCAAAGGCAGCGCGCGAGGTATGTGGGTTGGAGCGTGTTATAAGAGGAGCGTACTGCAGCACACGCACGCACAAATGACACGCGGACATGCACGACTCTAAACTGTAAAGTTGTTTTTATAATACTCTTCATCTTTATATATCTGTTGCATATATGCTTTTTAAATAGCTAAATTTATTTAACCTCAATAATAAACAGTTTTAACATCATGTTCTCTGCTTCTGTGGTCATCTGATCTCACTGATCATTAAGATGTCAAATACAATGCAATAACCTTTTTTTTCGTTCCTTTTTTCTTTCTTCCTTTCTTTCTTTTATCTTTTCTAATAGCGCTATCTTATTTTATAATGCAGATGAAGGACATATGAAATGATGCATAAAACCGATATAAATAAAAGTAATAAAATGTTTGTTTAGTTTTATGAAAAACGTGAGCAGCGCCGGCCTCAGGCTTAAACCGGCCTTTATTTTCGAATCAATGCAGCTCCCTTACGTAATAAATGATAGCTTTGCTTCTGAATTATTATCAGTAATTGGCTGAGCAGGGATCAATTAGTGATCTGACGTCAGGCTCCAAATTAAATACACAAATGCAAGAAATAATGAAGCGCCTATGTTCCCTAAAATGGACTCCATGCGCTCCAACACACACACACACACACACACACACACACACACACACACACACACACACACACACACACACACACACACACACACACACACACACACACAGACACTCATTTTTGTTTACATAGACGTGTATCCTTATCATCTGTCTGAGCCGGTGAGGACGAGCAGGAAAAAGTCACGGGGCAGACCATCAGACACACCTGAAGGGTCGCGCGCGCGCACACACAAACACACACACACACACACACACACACACACCGACACACACACACACACCCCCCCACACACACACACACACACACACACACACACACACACGTACATATGTGTAATTTAACATCGGGGAAACTATACACCACTGATCACAATAAAGGGAACAAACCAAAAGATCCCAAACTCACTTTTTCTGCTGGACTTTGTATTTATTACACTATTTAATTAATTCCTTCTTTTTTATTATTTCTGTCATTTGTAAGCACAACATTTAATTTCCAAGTAATGTATTTACTCAATCAGTTTAATTCTATTTCTTTCTCTGGAAGAGCAGCCTACTTATGGCACACTATCAGGTTACCCAGCTAATCTACACATTTATTGAAAAGCAGGACAAATACAGCCACATTATTTAGAACTTTGTCTAAACACAGCCCAACCTGTTGCATTTCATTCCTACAGCATCAGTTCAAATGCAGTTCATTACAGATGAACATGCTTTATGTGTGCATATACATTATGGAGCTTTGGTAATCCAGTAAAATGTACCACAACATCACTGGGAGACTGAACAGTCAAACTAACACTCATCCACTGTTTAACGTGTTTTTCCTCCCTTTCCAAATATCCCTTATCCAGACTATCGGCCATTTCAATAAAATTTGCTTTTTACAGTAAAAGTATGATTGAGGCAACATTGGCTACCATACATTATCACTTAAATCCAAAATGAAATTCAGTGACCATGTGCATTGTGCTACAAATACAGAGTCATCAACTGCAGCTGGTTTACATAAAAGGAAAAACACAGCACTCGCAAAAACAGGCTCACTTGCCCAGATCAGGTCGTCTGTGGAGCTAACCTTATTCTGTTGGCATAGTTCTTCACTCTTTTTTCTCCAGTTAGTGCCCCCTAAAGTCTCTCCTTACTGGAAATATCCCATTTCACGAATAATTCCCTTCACACATTCACCTGCAGCAGAAGGGTCAAACAAGTGGGTTGCGAGGCTTTTAATGACAATAAATTATAACAACAAAATAAAATGCAATAAATAGAATAAACTTGCTGTGATCTTTGAAAATAATTAAATTCTCCTACTGTTTATTTCAGTATCAGTAACACCCTCCCCCCCTAACCTCCCTTCACCTATACACACTGATACAGATTATTTTTTATCATCATTTGGTAAAAAGCTCATCAACCACAATGTTGACAGGGTGCAGAAGGTTCCACCAATCAGCTACATACTCTAAATGCTGAGGTGTGATTGGTTAAAGATGGGTTACTTTCTGGCAGTGGGGGGCAGAGTCGGGGAATGACAAGGGGGAGGACAAATAGGGGCGGGAGGCTCAGAGGGGAGATGCAGGTTAGGTTATAAAATGACACAGACTGATAAGACCTTTTCTGGCAAGATAGCACTGCTGGAATGATTAACCTGTATGGAGAGAGAGAGAGAGAGAGAGAGAGAGAGAGAGAGAGAGAGAGAGAGAGAGAGAGAGAGAGAGAGGGAGAGGGGTGAAATGTAATGAGGGACACAGGAAGAAGAAAAGGATAAAAGACTGGTCAACAGGTTCAAACACAAAAAAACAGACAAGCTAGCAGTATGGAGAGCACAAGGCTTGTTTATTATTCACAATATAATAAAATCATCGAAACTCAAAGAGAGAGAGAGAGAAAGAGAGAGAGAGAGAGTCACCGAGGTTTTTCAGTGGTACTTTATTAGCTTTGAGACAGTTTACAGTTTGAGGTGGTAAAAGTCACATCAAAAGAGAGGCAAAGTCATGCCGACACCGTCACTCAAACTTTGGACTAATCCTCAGCCACGTTTCAATTTAAAGTTTGGATTTATCTGACTGGCACACACACACACACACACACACTTGATTGCACTATGTTTATATACACTGAGCAATTTTCTTTCCCACCCTTGCGCTCAGCATGGGCCTCAACTACGTCCGCAGATACTGTACGGGAGCGGAATCGTTGCTCTGCTCCCAACCTCAGCATTTTCTTTAGCCAATGTTAGTGGGGCAGGTGGCCCAAACCTTAGAGGGCTGCGCCTATACTCATAGAATCTGGAGTTACAATACGTAACTATCATTCTATTTCGTATAGGCTTCGCCCCCTCTAAGGGCTGTCGCTATTGGGTTAGGGCGGAGCTGATGTAGTCAATGCCACCTGCGACACAGGGTCCACAAGCAGAACAATTTGCTGTTGAGTGAGGATAGGACTGAGTGGGCCATGGAGGACTCTGACATATCACACAGATAGAAGCGGATGAATGAGCATGGGGATGCCCAGGAAGCCACTGTGCAGATGTCAGCTACTGTCATGCCCCTGAAAAGGGCCGCAGACGCTGACAGCGCTCTCGTAGAATGCGCACGGATGCTCTGATGGGGCTCTGCTCCCTCCGTGCTATAAGCCTCGCACAGCCAATGGGACAGACGCTGCTTTAAAAGAGCCGCACCTTGGGAGCGCTCCCTGTAGTGCACGAACAGCTGCTGTGTTTGTCTGATGTCTGCCGTGCGTAAAACGTACTGTGATAGCGCGCACCAGACACCTCCTCCAGGTCATTGTCATGAGGTGGAGGAAAAAAACCCTTGAGGGAAAACACCCTCGACCAAAATGAGCTTGTTAAGACTTTCGGCGTATCACAGACAGCGCAGACACTGTTGAGTGAGGTGTGATGCGTGACAGCATAGAGCTCAGTGCGTCCAGCCTTGGAGCTGACGGTCTGGCTCTCATGATGGTCGAGTCTATGATGTCCACGCCCAGATAAACTATTGTCTGTGCGGGGACCAGTGAGCACTTTTGCCAGTTTATGGCAAAGCCCAGTGTCTGTACAGTAGGTGCTGCACAGTTTCCGTAGTGTGGAGTGCAGCCTTCTCCTGGGAGGGGGCCAAAATGATTAAATCGTCCAGATAAAAAAGGACTCTGATGCCTTTTTGGCGTAACGGCTGAAGCGCCATCTCCATGCAATTGGAGAACGTCCGAGGGGCTAAAGAATAGCTGAATTGCAGCCAGTTGTACTGAAAATGAGCCCCTTGAAAGGAGAAGCGCAGGAATTTTCTGTGTTTGGGAATAACTTGGATGTGAAAATACGCGTCTCTCAGGTCCACGGAAGTGAACCATTCGTGGTGACCCACACACTCCAATACATGCTTGATCGTCAGCATGTGAAAAGGGCGTTCCATGATGTACTGGTTGAATTGGGAAAGGTCGAGAATGGGACGCATCCCGCCCGTCTTTATCGGTGTGAGAAAGTAGCGAGAGTAGAAACCGTCGTTCTCCTCCCCTGGAGCTCTGACGTCAGAGCAGCTGTCACTGCCTGAGATGACATAGTTGTCTCCAACACGCCGGCGAAGCGAGGTGGGGGGGAGGCAAACCGGAGCGTGTAGCCCCTTGTGATCAGCTTTGACATCCATGAGTCTATGTGTATCAAGCTTTTCCACGCCACGCTTTGCTCTGAGAGTTGGCGTGCGCATGTCTGTGTGCTGCTTATTGAGCCCATTCTGCCGCTGCAAGTGATCATATCGCACAGCCCAAGGTAGGGCTTCGTCGAAAGGGCAGTGGCCGGTCGCGGCCATGTAAGGCGGGAGCAGCCACTGGGTCAGAGCCCTCCTCATCAGAATTGTAACACACACACACACACACACACACGCACACACACACAAACACACACACACACACACACACACCAACAAAAAGCATAATTAAATTATAATCAACACACTACCTCTGTTTTCTGTATTGGAGATGTCATTCTCTCTAAAAATACAGCAGGACCCAGCGTACAGAGCAAGGACAAAACAAAGAAGGTGGAAGTGAGACAAAAACATAGTGTGACTGATGTAAACAAAACACAGAAAATGATTAAAGGAATCAGCAGAGTTCTTCTGCTGTGTAGTTTAAACTGTAAGAAGTAGAAACAAACGAAAATAGTGGAGCAAAAAGTACAATACGATGTCTTAAATCTAGTGAACTAAAAGAGTGTAATACATAAAACAAAACGGAAAACTCCACTGATTGTTTTGGCCACTTGCGGGCTTTGCAACAAGCTGTAAACGCAACATATACATATTGCCACTATATAAAGTTGTTGTCCGCTCTGGAGATCGAAAAGCTAACTAGCTAACTCGCCAGCCATCCATCTCCAGAGCTGCCATCCTCTCTCCTCCCTGCAAAGTAGTCTAAGTTTAAAATAGCGATTATATTGTGGCTAATACGCAATACCTAATAACCAAGGTGAACAGTAATTCTTCAGCTATTGCATTAACAACTATTTTATAATGTAAAGTTTTCTAACAACCTAAATATAAGCAAAGATCAATGACAACACCTGTATTGAGTGATCAACTATACTAACATTAAACGTGTCTGCTACACAGTATCCCATAGTGTCTGTGCTGGCATTTAGATTGATCTACTTTAGCTGGATAGCTGCATAATTCCTACAAGGTGCTTTTGCCTCGTTTCTGATTACCACTCCCTAATTCCTCAGCATATCTCCTATCCTTTTAACTTTCTATTGTGCCCCCGGTCAACTGTTACCTACTGGTCTCTAGGTCTTAGTCTGTGGACAGACAGTCACTGGATTATTGGAGGAAACTGAGTCAGTCAACAGCAAGTGTTGACATTTGGGCTTAGTAGATAAACCTCACAAGGGATCAAACAAAGACTGGCCCTTTTGACTGAAGAAAGGAGTGTGTGTTTGTTTGTGTGTATGTGTGTGCATGCATGTTTGTGTAAAGAGGTTTCAGTGTTGCAAGTTTGCAGCTGACAACCTAAAGTGGAAGGACGCTGATGTCTTGTCTGAGGGGTTTGGTTATCTCCAAGACAAACGGCTAAGAAAACATAAAAGTGAGCTGAGCTGGACACATTTTAATGATTTTCACCCATGCAAAAGTAAATATATAAATGATAAACATGTATCCAGAATATTTTCAGGCTTGACTGGCATCTGTGTGCTCTAATATGAAGTCTATCAGAATTACACACTAGTTCAACACAGATATAAGAGAATGTTTGACACAAACACTGCAGAACCAGACACAATTTTAAATATCCTAGTGAATGTGTAGCATTTATACTTTGAGAAATCATTACCACGTCAGTTCTATTACTGTAGTTACTAGATATGATAATATCACTGAGAGGAATACTGCTGACCTCTTTATTCTACATTTTGAGCACTATGTCATATTTAACACAAATATTGTTGAATATTTTACAGTCTCGCATTGCCAGCCCTATATCCACAGATACATTTTGGTTGGGGTGGCAGTAGTTCAGTCTGTGGGGACTTGGCTTGGGAACTGGAGGATCACTGGTCATACAGACCAAGTACGGAGTGTGGAACTGGTAGCTGGACAGGTGCTAGTTCACCTCCAGGGCACTGCTGAGGTGCCCTTGAGCAAGGCACCGGACCCTTGACTGCTCGGCCTGCCTGGTCATTGGCAGCCCCCACGCTCTGACATTTCTCCCATAATGCATGTGTATAGATTCTGTTTATGCATGTGTGTGTATTTTGGGCCTGTGTGTAATGTGTAAAAATAACTGAGTGAAAAATGTAATTTCCCCTTGGGGATTAATAAATGATGTCTTCTTCTTCTTCTTCTTCTTCTTCTTCTTCTTCTTCTTCTTCTTCTTCTTCTTCTTCTTCTTCAATCGGTTTTAAAACGTCCCTGTAAATAGTAAATGCTGTAAACACATTCTTAGTAAATCTTTACATCATTCACCGAAAGAACCAAGCAGGCCTGCCTTATTGCACAATCCAAATTTTCATGAAAACCTAGTATTTTCAATTTGCGGCTTGCTTGCTCAAAGTTTGTTGTTGTTTCCCATTGGGAAGGGGTTTTGAGAATGGCAACAAACAGAGAGCGGAAGGCTCGGGGCAAAGCCGTTTCGTTCCGTCGTTTCCGTTCCGTTGATCCAGACTAATTATTTGATGACACACAACAGAGAGAAAGTGCTGTTCTTCCACTCCAAAATAAAGTTTACTTATTTATTGTAATGTTTGTAGATTAGGCAACATATCATAAAGAGAAAAATATTCTCAGAGAGACATCTGGGAGGGTGAGATGGGATAAGTAGCAACATGATCTTTCCTTCAAGAACAGAGATGTTTCATGGGAAATGTGGCTCAAAATCATTAATATCAATCCTTGCGACACAGATTACCAATTATGTCTTTTAGTCTATTTGTTCAAGGCACTTACAGAAAGGTACCACAATTAATTTTAAAATGATGTATTCATCTTGAAAGCTATACATAGCAGCTGCAACACTGGTTAATGGAGTGAAATGATGCAGGAGATATGAGATAAGATGAGATAAGAGGTTAATAAAAATACTGTGGGCTACTGTGACATAGAGCGGGTCAAGGCTTGGCACTTTCTCATGTTTGATGAAATGTCAATAACATTGGAGTGAGCGATGGTAAAGAAAAAAGGTAGAAGGAGAAAGGAGAGCGTCAGAGAGAGGAAGGCAGGGAACAGAGGGATACAATTTTAATGTTTCTGACAGAAGGACGGGAGAGGCGAAGGGGATGAAAGAAGATCTACACAGAGCTAAATGTCCCACTAACATCTCTGACAGAAGGATGGGAGAAGGCGTAGGATGGGTCGAATGCAAGGTAAGAGCAGTTATGAGAGTAGAAAGGAAGCTACTTCAAGGTAAAAGACCACTGACTTGTCCAACATGGCAAGGGAGAAGATGACGATTTGAACTCAAAATCACGCTATTTTTAGAAATAAGTGACAAAAATAAAAACCTGAATGAATGAGTGAGTGAGTGAGGGAACATAATGAATGCACGCATTTTCATACAACACATAATAAATGAATCACATTTTATAGCCTTCACAGTCACCAGATCTTAAACAAGTTGAACACTTATGGCAGATTTTGGACTGACGTGTTAGACACCACTCTCCACTAAAACCCCAAATGAGGGAACATCTTTTGGAAGAATGGTGTGTCATCCCATTGCCAAAGTGCATTGATCTTTTTTGGTAACTCGCGATGGCCCTTACTAAGATATGTTGCCTGTATGTTGCATAATTACATAGACATGGAACAGCAACAAATTATCTCAAAACTATATGCATGAATACAAGTTGGATTGTTCATTTCAGAATCGGAATAAGAATCAGAATACTTTATTGATCCCCTCAGGAAAATTGTTGATTTGCAGTTGCTCAAAGTTAGATTTAAAGGGATGGTTTGGAGTAATTTCACCCTAGGGTCCTTTGCACCATGACCTCAAGCCAAACAACCCCCCAGAAGCTTTTTTCACCTGGGTCGAACATTGGGAGAGTTAGCGTAGAGTAGTGTTATCAGCTGAATAGCTTAGCGCAGGGGCTAATGGATCCAGTGATGTATCTCGTAAATGACCCCACTAATAATGCCCGAAATGATACCAAACTTCTACACTAGTAGAAATAGGTTATGCACTCATAAAACAATGGATTGGAAAGTTTGTAAGTACACCAGAAG